>NC_140942.1:143407099-143602099 GCF_014529385.1 Adiantum capillus-veneris | reverse complement strand
GGAAGCTGCTAAGGTTCAACTGGAGGAGACAATGAAAGAGCCAAGTCAGCCAGTGGAAGAGCCAAAAGAGCCTATGGCTGAAACCCAAGATGAGGAAAGCAGGCCTATAGATGAGCAAAAGGATATGGATGAGGAAAGCAGGCCTAGGGATGAGCAAAATGATATGGATCAGGCAAGGATGTATGAGGCAAGCCGATCAACCTTGAATCAGGCAGAAAGGGCCATGGGGGAGACCCCTGATGAAGATTTGAATGATGACTATGAAGATAAAGCAGAGGAGAGCAACAACGACATGAACACTACAGAGACCCAGTATGGACCCTTGCTACCTGTAGATACGGTTGTTCCGGTAATGTCTATTCAAGTATGGCAACATATGTTCAGCTTCTAACTACTTATATGTACTTGTCAACTTTTACAGAGGTTGATTATCTTGGACGTCAATGGATTGCTGCTGATGCGGGTGCCTCTTGGTGACAGAGGACCCTTTGAGGATTTGCAAACATTTCGGATGGGAACTTGTCGAGTCGTGGTTCGTCCAGGAACCAAGGAATTTATTGAGTTTCTTCTTTCGCGCTTCAGAGTTGGCATATGGTCTTCAATGCAAAGGCAAAACTTATCGCCACTAGTTGCAATAGTTTGCAGTGTATGCCAAGCTCACACGTCAGATTTTGCCTTTTTGTATGATCAAAGAAAATGCGTTATCGTTGAGGGCCACTACCACCCTAAAAAACCAGGATTACCTCTTTTGTACAAACCGTTTAGCCAAATCGGTGTACACTTTGATGCAACTAATACACTACTAATTGATGATACTCCTGAAAAGGGAGAACTAAATCCGCCGGGAACAACTATCTCACCACCTTCTTTCGAGGGGCATTCCTTCGATTTTTACCTTGAAGACATTCTGATTCCATACTTACAGAAATTGTATCTCAGTCCATTGTTCACGGACGAGTTTGTACTTTCTAATGAATTAAGATGATTCTTCTATCTGTCTTTGTCTTGTCTAACATATATATATATATATATATATATATATATATATATATATATATATATATATATATATATATATATATATATATAGAGAGAGAGAGAGAGAGAGAGATTTGACGTGGTAAAGAAATGTATTTCAAGCACACTTTTTCACAGGGCACAATTGAAAAATGAGATCAATAAACTTCATGTCTTAAAAGTCATTTGTATACACTTGGGTTTACAAGAATATCTGTTACATTGACACTACTTCAACCCGACCATCCAACTCTTTGCACAAAATATCTTTTTCTCTTCGCCGCATCACCTTACGGTCAGCTAAGAAAAAGGAAAAATATGATAGTTCCTTGTCCATTGACTCTTCAATGATGTCATTTCGCAAATGTTGAAGACTGCATAGCTCCCTTATTGTAACCACCAATAGTAGGCCATGCTCTTTATCAATCACTTCCACATCCACAGTAGGATTATCTTCCAAACCTGCAGAAACCTGGTCCATAGGAATGTACTTACCGTTTAGCATTTGTGATCGCATATACCAAAATGAGAGTAACAGTGATTGGCTTGCAATCATGTACTTGACAACTAGAGTATCAAGCGCGACCTCGCACCGTAAACCAATCTCTTCCTTTGCATACCATCCTTTGTCAAGAAGTTTGTCACAGGATGACTGCTGAAATGACTTGTACATGAACATAGTTTTTGTAACTCTGATGTTGTAGCTATGAAACAGCTCTATGAAGAGTGCAACAGGACAAAAGTTTGCAATTCTAACCAGTTTGGTAGGAATAGAGCTACGTAGAGACCTTTGTATATCCTTGTAGAGCTTACTTCGCATTGCCTCCACCATTGTTTCCTCGGGAACTGGCCAGTCCACAGTGTTCCAATCGGTTGGTAGAGGCAGTTTCACCAACATGCCATTCTTATTCCCTGAGCTGAGTTGGTAAAAGTGGTCATAAAAAAAGATTCCCTCATCAGCCAATCTTTTGCTGCTCCTCTCTGAGTACTGTAGAGAACCAATATGGGCATGTACAACATGGAAGAGGCCTATTATGCACTCCACAGGCTCCCATTGCTCATAAGAAGAGGGATAAACATCTACAATATATATAAGAAGAGTTAAACTAAGAGTATCAATAAGTACAAATGACAAATCTAATGTAATTGAGTTGTGAAGAGTAGAGACATTACTCATAACAAGCGGGAGAAACATTGCAAAATATATAAGAAAAGTTATAATGAGAGTATCAGTAAGAGTACTTACAATTGCAACGTGTTTGATGTATATCTGATACATTTCCACCGTTTGCTATCACCTCTGGATGGGTAAACACATGATGAACAAGAACTTCCTTTACAGATCTTTTGCCGATCTCAACTTTGAAATCCAACACCCTGGCCTTCCATGCTGAGCGGTAAACGTTGATACCACTAGACCTCTTGGGTCTTCTTGGTTGCATGAGGACCCATGAACCTTTGTTTATCCTTTGTGCAACCCATTGGTTGTCTGCACTTATTGAAGCTGGTATTGTAATTGAGGATATGCTACTACTTGGCCTTCTAGGCAAAGTGCCGTTGTTGGTTGTTGGTGTGAGAGACAGTAAACACCTTGAGGCTCTTGGGCGAGAAGACGTGGATGCCATAACTCTCAGAGAAAAGCTTTAGTGGAGGGAGATTCACTTTGAAAGCATTCTAATGGAGGGAAAGTGTTTTAAAATTCCAATATCTTGTGCGGGCTTAATGGTCACCCTCCAGTAAGTTAATGACCATAAGAGAATATCAGAAGTGGGACCACACGCAAGCACCTAAAAGCTCGGTAAAAGGAAGGAAATTACTATGCTACAATCCTAGTTTCGTGAAAGTTTTATGCTATTTTCCTATTTTTTGAGTCTTTCCAGGTACTTTCCTACGTAACGCAGCCTTCATGCTCATTGGACGCGCTCTATTTTCCTCTCTCTTCATATGGTCCTCCAAATGACCTCCGAAATTTCCTAATGATGGTGTTTGGCCTAAATGCTATAGTACTCATAGAGTTTTTAATCCCAACTCTACGAGTAGCAACAAGCTTGGAATGGACAGGGCATGAGCTCTCTTCAAGGATTGATGATCTTGAAAAGCTAGATGAACTCCACTTACGAGCTGTCGCGTCAATCTATGCTAAAAAGAGAAGACAAAAGGAATTTTTTGACAAGCATGTGCGTACCAAAGAGTTTTAAACAGGTGATTACGTACTTGTTTATAGCTTAAAACAACATGCCAAGAAACTTAAAAGCGAGGACTGGGACCATTTGTGATTAGTGATCTATCACAAAATGGAGCGGTCAAGCTTGCTACATTAGCAAGTGAAGAAATGCCAAACTGGATTAGTGGATGTCGACTGAGGAGGTATCATCTACCACTCACACAGGAGATGCTCCAACAAATTCATCAAGGAAAACAACGAATGAAGGAAAAAGAGAGATTACGCGAGGAAGCTCAAGCCGAAGCACAAGAACGCATTGCAAAAAGACGGCTTCTGCGACAACAAAAAAAAAGTGGAGCACCATTGCGAATCAATGCCATTCGACTGACTGAGTTGGAGGAGGAAATAGTGGAGCCAATAATTGCGGTCAAAGTGGGCAACAATAAGGTGGGATCAACAGCTTTGCTTGATTCGGGTGCTTAAGAAAATTTGATCTCTTACGGATTATACCAACAGCTCACAGTCACATATCAACTTCATCCTACTCCCCAAGTGCTGGAAAGTAGCACATCACATGCATTGACAACATTGGGATGGACTATATTGCATGTACAGATACATCAATATATCTATCCACACAAATTCTATGTGGTGACAGATGAAAGCACACAACACCCAATGATGCTAGGGCAACCTTGGCAAAAAGCATACAATGTGCAGATAGATTGGAAAGGAAAGGCTGTCAAAATTCAGCATGAACATGAACAACAGGTGATTGATTTCTCTCAGCAATACCATCATGCTCAACTGCAAGCCATGCAATCATTGGCAACAGAGCCAAAAACACGAATGCCATCAATGAACAACAGGAAACCCGAGACCAAATATCAGGTAAAAGCCAACCATGCTAATTACAGACAGATGAAGTCACCGGCCACAATGCAAAAATATAGGCTACGAAAACAAGGTAAACAAGTATCGATGCAGAAGGATAGAAATGCAATGGCAGAAAAACAAAAATGTAACAAACGTATTCCAACAAAGCAGACGGTTCAACCCCAAACCAAGGGCATAAAATGAATGTGGATCCCAAAGAAAATGCTTAGCCATAACCAAAATGTCACTCACATCCCCACCAATTCTATCCTTAGACACAGCTACGACTCCATCAACAGTGTCGGCAAAGCAATTGTCTTTTGCCAAAAAGACAATTAAACAAAGAGCAGTAGAGTTACAGCTATTACTTGCAAAGAAAGCAGGAAACCTCAACGGCGAATGCCAATAAGCATTTTGCTTATTCCCTTCTCTTGCACAGCATTAATTTTTCCATGCATTGACCGAGTATGCATAAAATAGGGCCAGGCATTAGCACAAATTTTTCAACCTATGCACGACACATACTCCGAGGCGAAATCTTGTCGTCCGGGAGGACTCCGGCTAGGAGGGGGGGAGGCATTCTAGAGGCACTCTAAAATGTGGAACCAATGACAGAAACAACAAAAAATGGCATGATTTTCGACTATTTTAAGGGTTGTTGTTTGATTGCAAAATTTTCTGGAGTAACACAAGCACATATGCCCTTATATATCATGAATCTACAGGTATATGGGGCCAAACGCCAAATCAAGTCCCTAGGTGTGTGTATATAAGTAGAAATAGCCATTTTTCGAGCAAAATATTGGTAAAACGGAGAAATCCGGCCATAAAAATTGCATGTGAGTGTATATAATGTGTTGCGGTGATGTTTGTGATTTATTATGATTTTTGGGGATTTTCTAGGTTTGATTAGCTATTTTCCTTTTAATTTTGCTAATTTTCCGCAAAAAACTTCAAAAATAAAAAAAGCAGGTGAAAAACAGTCGTAATGAAAAACAAAAAATATGGTGATGATAAGTGACTATAGGAAAACCTATGGTACAGTGGGGGTACAATTATGAGACTAGAGCGGAAAGCGTGTTTTGGCCAGGTTTTGCCAAATTTCTAGTAAATTGAGCAAACGGAGTCCAAAGCAAGAAATTTTTGAGCCTAAAACGCATCTTGCAAGACGATAGGAGCACATGTCAAATTTCATGAAAAGTGGTTCGGGGACCTCCATTATAAGAAATTTTCACCCCAATTTTAGCGCATTTTCACTATTGACTTTGTGGAGAAAGCTTTTGCCACCTAGAGCGGATCGACTTTTCAGCAGCTTCTACGGCGCACACCACTACCCGACGAGCTCCAGACATGAGAGGTAGGCTCACCACCTTGAGATTTTCGTGCATGGTTGTCGTTATGTCACGAAAACTAGCGTAGGGGTCACACACAAAGCGAGCGGTAGCGACCTGCAGGTAGAGACGGCGGCCTAACGGCTATCCCGAAAGCAACAAGACTTCATCGGCAGCTTACCCTAGTCTAGGAGACCAGTCATGGATAGCAAAAGGCAGTGGAAAACCATCGGGAAAAACCCTAATTTCCAGAAACTCGCAAGAGGCCACGAAATGGGAAATCGGCGAAACGGCGACCAAATGCTACCAAAATTCATGGGTAGGAGCATCTCAACATGCTTGACAAGTCTATATGAACCGCATGATCGACCAAAAAGTGACTCGAAGCGTCACTAAACCTCAGAAACGGCATCAGACACACAAAGCGTCAAAATGCACTTGCGGCCAAAACCGCAAGTCCGTTTGCCACCAAACTTCACGAGCGGCTTTCCTAAACCATCAACAACCAATACCACCACAAATCATCAAAGGTATGTAAACCCAACCCCGGTTGCTTCTAGAGCGACAAATTGCCAAATGGAGCTCCGAAAAATTGCCAAATGGGGCAACAACCACCCCTACCAGGATTACGACTAGTTGGTATCAAATACACACCAGCAGTAATTGAATCAGAAGAAAAGATCCCAATGGATATGCCTCAAACGATGTCTATTATCCATCGGAAGAACCCTCGACACTAGAACCATGGAGCATGATAGGGAATCAAGGACCACCAACTGCTGCACAGGCTGCAGAAGAAGGAAGATATAGCTTAGATGAACGAACACTGATGTTCATATCCAATGGAGGCATGGGCGGACAGAGACATGCTTACCAACAAAGAGGGGCTCAAGGAGCACCTCAACAACCCAAGGGACCCTGTTACAAGTGTGGAGGAGACCATTGGCTGAGAGACTTTCCTCATGGTGAAATCATTAGAGTCACTGCGTATTGCCCAGAATGTGGAGTTACTCATTTGATTCCTGATTGCCCTAAAAACCTGAGAAAAGGAGAAAAAACCACTTTGAACATGTTAGAAATAGTACCTTCCAGTGGGGGATCGGAAAATGAAACAATCATACCTATTCAGGCGGTAACACGAGCCCAAGCCCAAAGAAGGACGAACGAACCCATAGTTGAAGAGCCAAAAACCGATGCCCAAAGTTGAGAAACTAAAAATCGGAGGAGCACTTGGAAAGCTAGAAAGGCGCGTAGGAAAGCCAGGAAAGAACGAGAGCAAACAGCCCTATCCGAGGAGTTGAAACATACAAAGAACAAATTGGAGCGGTTAGAGGATCTAGTTAGCTTAAGCTCACACACCACAGTAGCCATAGCACCCGAGGAAATAGCAGAGCCCAAAAATGAAGGATCAGGAGGATCTATACTGGCAGACAAGGTAAACGAGTAGCTGGATGCACTGCTACAAGCTTATGAAGCTCGACTTAAAAAGAACCAAACCCAGGAGCAAAGGTGGATGACTTATCCATATGCACAAATAGAAAAACAGAGGGTGGATATGTGTAAAAAGATGATTGAGACGGCTCAATCATTGATGGAAGAATCGCTGGGTAAACCTGCAAATTGTCACGAAGCACCAGCTCCAACCCCTATCCAACCAACATTAGAGAAACATGAGGAAACAAAGGAGAGACTCACTAATGATTACAAGTACAAGGGAGAGCCTATCATAGTGCCAAATACCACCGATGGGGCAAGTGACGGGTTCTAGCCTAAAATATTGGTAGAAATGGGTAAGGACGGTAATGGTCTAGATGATCTGTGGAAGCAAATCCGTGAGGCCAATGAGGGTGATACGACGAGTAACCACATGAATAGCACGAGAAAAGAAAAGAATGTGATCTTACCTCCTATTGAAGAATTTGAGGCAAGATCGCAGATGAACTTTGAGATACATTCACAAGGGGGGGACCAAGGATCTATTAGTTCGGGGCACAACCAACGAGACTCTTTGAGAACTTTACCCTCTTACCTCGGAGAGTACGAAGCTCAGTCGGAAGTGAGAGCAATCCCATCTCAAAGACTTTGTTCTAACAATGTGATATATTCGCGAGGATTGATTGAGTTGTTATCCACCCCGCTGCCATGCACAATCACATTGGCAGAACTCCTAAGGTTAAGGCCAAACATGTGGACCACAGTAGGAAAATGCCTAGAAAAATTTGGAGTGAAAGACCCCAACTTGAAGCTGCAAGAAGGGATCAGGGAGTTAGACAGGCCTAATCTAAACACTAGGCCAGTACCATTGAACAAGGTTGGAGAATATTGCGAGGGAGAAGACGGAAACACTACGCTACCGGTAGAATTACAAGGAGTAGTCTCCAAGGCTATTCTTGACAATGGAGCAAGGGTTGCTGTCCCCACCAAAGAAATTTGAAAAAAGTGGGGATAACCAGCTTTGAGGGCTACCATAATGAAACTGCAATTGGCAGATGGGTTCATGGAAAAGCCTCTAGGACTCTTAGAAAAAGTAATTGTCACTTCGTACGGAATCGAGTATGAGCATATATTTGCAATAGTCGATTTCGACAAAAAGAACAATTATGAGATAATCTTGGGACGACCATTCATGAGACAATTGAAGATGGTCCAAGATTGGGGTTATGACCACATATACCTCAAACATGGCGAAACGACAACTAAAATACACGTGAAAGACCATAGTTACAAGGATGTAAACCAAACACCTGTGCAAGAGTTTGATTCGGCTATAATTGCAGGATCAAAACTACCAGCATGTTTAGGGCAACCAAAAGAGCTATGGATGTGTGGAGCTTCACATTGTGGAAGCTTAAGAAGAGAGGACTGTGTGTTAGAAAGAACAATTGAGGACAAGGAGTACATTCCGGAACCTTTCCCTGAAGATGCCTTGGAACCCCTGGAATGGGAACACATACTAGCAACATTGGATGTCTGTACCATTACCAACAGTCCAACAACAAAATTTTGCGATAAGGATGGATATGATGTGCTACCCTATTACATGGTAAGCGTTGTACCAGAAGAAGAAACGGTAGAACCTCTAGAACAAGAAGAGTTTTACAATTCCTCTGAACATTTGGAAGTAAATGATGATGCAGATAATGAGTGTTCAGACACCTTAAGTGAGCATGAAAATGAAGCCGAGAATATCAAATTTTATGATTTTGCTAATCAACACCCTAGATGCCAAGAACGCCATAGGAGGAAAAGAGCAGGAAACAAAGCGAGAGAAAACTCGATGCCCAGGATAAAATGTAAAAATCACTATTTGATGCTTGTAAAAGCAGAGGATTGTGTGAAAGATCAAATATCAGCAAAATTCTCAAAAAATCGAAAAGAAAGCTAAAACCGAAACAAAATCACAAGAATGTGAAAAATAAAAAAGGGAAACAACAAATGACCAAGAGTGGACCAAACTAGAGCGTAAACAGAAATACCAAGAACTGAAACGGTCTCTGAGAGAGATATGGGCTATTGAAGAAGATAGTGATGGTAAAGGGGAGTCAGAAAAGGGGAACATGAACGTACCATCACACTATCGGAAGTTTACTATCCAGGACAGAAAAATCATCATGATACCACCAATCAGGGAGAGAACCAACCAAGAATCTTACAATGGGCCTGAAAATGCAAAAAAGATAGACCTCGCAGAACCAGGTGAAAAGCCTCAGCCGGTCTATATAGCTAATGATTTAGAGCCTGACGAGGAAGCACAGCTAACAAAACTTCTCAAGAAGTATAAAGATGTGTTCGCTTGGTCCTACAAAGACCTCAAAGGAATTGATCCAATGATATGCCAACATACCATTCCTTTGAAATCGGATGCAAAACCTAGCAAACAACGTCCTTATACATAAAATCACACATTTGCTAAACGAATCAAAGAATAAATTGATAAACTGATGGAAGCGGAATTCATCTATGAGAGTGAACATACAGATTGGGTGTCACTCATTGTGGTAGCTCCCAAAAAGAATGGAAAACTGCGAGTGTGTATAAACTTGAAGAAGGTGAATGCAGCAACCAGAAGGGATAATTATCCCTTGCCAATCACAGAACATGTACGTGAGCGAGTGGCTGGGAAACTGGCTTATTCCTTTTTGGATGGGTTTTCAGGATACAACCAACTGGCAATAGCACAGGAAGATCAACACAAAACAGGGTTTGTCGCAGAATGGGGGATTTATGCGTATTGAGTTATGCCATTTGGTTTAACTAATGCACCAGCCAATTTCCAGAGGTTAATGACTTTCGCATTCAAGGAATACCTAAGAATATTCTTAGAAATCTACATGGTGACCTGTGTGTGCACTCTCTTCTGCGAGGGGATCATATGGACCATTTGCAAGAGGTCTTTGAAAAGTGCAGGACATATCGAATGTGCCTTAACCGAGAAAAGTGTGTATTTATGGTTAAGCAAGGACGAATCTTAGGACACATTGTCTCAATAACTGGCATAACCACAGACCTAGACAAAGTCAGACCTGCCCAGGCCTGCTAATTCAAAACAAGTGCAATCCTTCATGGGGCACTTCAGTTATTATCGAAGGTTCATATACATGTATGCGGTTATCGCACAACCTCTATATCGTTTGCTAGTCAATTTCGAGTGGAATGAGGAGTGTGAAATTTTATTCCAAAAGCTGAAGGAAAACTTTATATCAGCACCTACACTAAAGGCAACAGATTGGGAAAAGATATTCCATGTGCACATTGATGCTTCAGCATATGCCATTGAAAGTATTCTAGCTCAACCTGGAGACGGAACAATGGATTTTCCGGTTTGCTATGCGAGCCGACAGTTAAACAGTGCAGAAAAGAACTACACAACCACCAAGAGGGAAGGTTTAGGAATGATTTATGCTGTAAAATAATTTCGGCATTATTTGCTTGCAAACAAATTTGTGTTCTTCACAGATCATCAAGCTCTTTTGTACCTAGTAAATAAACCTTGCAATACAGGGAGAATCGTACGCCGGTTTATTATATTGCTAGAATTTGACTTCTTAGTGTTGGTCAAAAAGGGTAAAACCCATCTGTGAGCAGATCATCTTTCAAGGATACACAACGGGGAAGCTCCTGAAGGAGTAGATGATGAAATACCAGATGCTTATCTTTTCAACATTGAAATGGTACCCAAATGGTCTCAGGAAATTGTTAGCATTATTTCCTTCGGAAGTGAGTTTGATAATACAGAATGCAGATCCAAACAGCAAACAATTCGACAAACAAAAAACTTTCAGTTGATAGCAGGACGGCTGTATCATCTTGGATCGGACCTAATCCTATGATTATGTATAAATCCGGAAGAATTCGAGTGCTACCTTGAAGAGGCACATGTCCAAGGTTGTGCATTTCATTGTTCAACAGTGAAAGCACACCAGAGACTCAAATAGTTAGGGGTTTATTGGCCAACTATGTATGCGGAAACACATTCCTATGTTACCAATTGTACAGTATGTAGTGCCAAACGACCAGTGGACCACGCAACTTTGTTTCAAGTAAACATAGCACCTGCATGGAGTCAATATATCATTGACTTCTTAACCACCAGGACGTTCCCTGAGAACATCACAAGAGCATGGGAAAAAGCTATAGAGCTGGAAGCTAGTGACTTTCAGTTAATTGGGAATCAACTCTATAAGCGGGGGAAGGACAATCAACTTAGAATTTGTGCAAGTGAAAGCGAATATCTGCGGATTCTAGAACATGCACATAGCGGAATAAGTGGATGTATGAGAATGTTTTTGTACGTTACGGGTTACCAATAGAAATTGTCAGTGACCCTGGAACACATTTTCTCAATGAAATCATTGAATATCTGGTAGAGAAATTCATGGTCATACATAGGAAATCAGCACCATACCATTCACAGGCCAATGGGCAAGCTGAGGCCACAAATAAAACACTATGCACGGTTCTCACCAAAATAGTGTCAGAATCAAGAACAGATTGGGATTAGCAGCTACACACAACACTATGGGCATACAGGGTAGCTTACAAAACATCAATAGGAACAACACCATACAACATGGTGTTTGGCCCAAATGCTATACTACCCATAGAGTTTTCAATCCCAACTCTACGAGTAGCAACAAGCTTGGAATGAACAGGGCATGAGCTCTCTTCAAGGATTGATGATCTTGAAAAGCTAGATGAACTCCGCTTACGAGCTGTCGCGTCAATCTATGCTAAAAAGAGAAGACAAAAGGAATTTTTTGACAAGCATGTGCGTACCAAAGAGTTTAAAATATGTGATTACGTACTTGTTTATACCTTAAAACAACATGCCAAGAAACTTAAAAAGCGAGGACTGGAACCATTTGTGATTAGTGATCTATCACAAAGTGGAGCTGTCAAGCTTGCTACATTAGCAAGTGAAGAAATGCCAAACTGGATTAGTGGATGTCGACTGAGGAGGTATCATCTACCACTCACACAGGAGATGCTCCAACAAATTCATGAAGGAAAACAACGAATGAAGGAAAAAGAGAGATTATGGGAGGAAGCTCAAGCCGAAGCACAAGAACGCATTGCAAAAAGACGGCTTCTGCGACAACAACAAAAAAGTAGAGAACCATTGCGAATCAATGCCATTCGGCTGACTGAGTTGGAGGAGGAAACAGTAGAGCCAATAATTGCAATCAAAGTGGGTAACAATCAAGTGGGATCAACAGCTTTGCTTGATTCGGGTGCTCAAGAAAATTTGATCTCTTACGGATTATACCAACAGCTCACAGTCACATATCAACTTCATCCTACTCCCCAAGTGCTAGAAAGTATCACATCACACCCATTGACAACATTGGGATGGACTATATTGCATGTACAGATACATCAATATATCTATTCACACAAATTCTATGTGGTGACAAATGAAAGCACACAACACCCAATGATGCTAGGGCAACCTTGGCAAAAAGCATACAATGTGCAGATAGATTGGAAAGCAAAGGCTGTCAAAATTCAGCATGAACATGAACAACAGGTGATAGCTTTTGCTCAGCAATACCATCATGCTCAACCGCAAGACATGCAATCACTGGCAATAGAGCCAAAAACACGAATGCCATCAATGAACAACAGGAAACCCGAGACCAAATATCAGGTAAAAGACAACCTGCTAATTACAGACAGATGAAGTCACCGGCCACAATGCAAAAATATAGGCTACGAAAACAAGGTAAACAAGTATGGATGCGGAAGGATAGAAATGCAATGGCAGAAATACAAAAATGTAACAAACGTATTCCAACAAAGGAGACGGTCAAAGAAAAAGAAACTACCTGCAGTACAAGCAACAATGGAAGGCAGACACTGCATTTCAAAAAGGAAAACCGACATAAGTGGATGCCGATGAAAGACAAACCAGTGGCAAACAAGCAAGAGACAAAACATCTTAAAAAAAAGGCAACAACACAATAACAATGGAAAGTCAAGGCCATCACGCCCATATCCAGTACATCCCCACCAATTCTATCCTTAGACACAGCTACGACTCCATCAACAATGTCGGCAAAGCAATTGTCTTTTGCCAAAAAGACAATTAAACAAAGAGCAGTAGAGTTACAGCTATTACTTGCAAAGAAAGCAGGAAACCTTGACGGCGAATGCCATTAATCATTTTTCTTATTCCCTTCTCTTGCACAGCATTAATTTTTCCATGCATTGAACGAGTATGCATAAAATAGGGCTACATTAATCGTCCAGGCATTAGCACAACTTTTTCAACCTATACACGACACATACTCCGAGGCAAAACCTTGTCGTCCGAGAGGACTCCGGCTAGGAGGGGGGGAGGCATTCTAGAGGCACTCTCAAATGCGGAACCAATGACAGAAACAACAAAAAAGGGCATGATTTTCGACTATTTTAAGGGTTGTTGTTTGATTGCAAACTTTTCTGGAGTAAACCAAGCACATATGCCCTTATATAGCATGAATCTACAAGTATATGGGGCCAAACGCCAAATCAAGCCCCTAGGTGTGTGTATATAAGTAGAAATAGCCATTTTTCGGGAAAAATATTGGTGAAACGGAGAAATCCGGCCATAAACATTGCATGTGAGTGTATATAATGTGTTGCGGTGATGTTTGTGATTTATTATGTTTTTTGGGAATTTTTTGGGTTTGATTTTCTATTTTTTGTTTAATTTTTCTAATTTTCGGCAGAAAAACTTCAAAAAGGAGGTGAAAAACAGTGGTAATGAAAAACAAAAAATATGGTGATGATCAGTGACTATAGGAAAACCTATGGTACAGTGGGGGTGCAATTATGAGACTGGAGCGGAAAGCGTGTTTTGGCCAAGTTTTGCCAAATTTCTAGTAAATTGAGCAAACGGAGTCCAAATCAAGAAATTTTTGAGCCTAAACCGCATCTTGCAAGAAGATAGGAGCACATGTCAAATTTCATGAAAAGTGGTTCGGGGACCTCCATTATAAGAAATTTTCACCCCAATTTTAGCTCATTTTCACTATTGACTTTGTGGAGAAAGCTTTTGCCACCTAGAGCAGATCGACTTTTCAGCAGCTTCTACGGCGCACACGACTACCCGACGAGCTCCAGACATGAGAGGTAGGCTCACCACCTTGAGATTTTCGTGCATGGTTGTCGTTATGTCACGAAAACTAGCGTAGGGGTCACACACAAAGCGAGCGGTAGCGACCTGCAGGTAGAGACGGCGGCCTAACGGCTATCCCGAAAGCAACAAGACTTCATCGGCAGCTTACCCTAGTCTAGGAGACCAGTCATGGATAGCAAAAGGCAGTGGAAAACCATCGGGAAAAACCCTAATTTCCAGAAACTCGCAAGAGGCCACGAAATGGGAAATCGGCGAAACGGCGACCAAATGCTACCAAAATTCATGGGTAGGAGCATCTCAACATGCTTGACAAGTCTATATGAACCGCATGATCGACCAAAAAGTGACTCGAAGCGTCACTAAACCTCAGAAACGGCATCAGACACACAAAGCGTCAAAATGCACTTGCGGCCAAAACCGCAAGTCCGTTTGCCACCAAACTTCACGAGCGGCTTTCCTAAACCATCAACAACCAAGTCCTATGGTGGAAGACCACCACAAATCATCAAAGGTATGTAAACCCAACCACGGGTGCTTCTAGAGCGACAAATTGCCAAATGGAGCTCCGGTGAAGCCAAAGTTGACAAAAACCATACGACAAGGATCCCCAAGGGATTGGGAAGCCATCGAGACCAACATCGAAAAATTTCATCGCCAAAAACCACTCCAAAAGTCAGAAAACGGCTCGGAGGCTCTGAAGTCCACACAGGGAGTTATACTCTATCCATTTGACTTTTTTGTTGAAATTAGGCTCAAAAGGAACTTAGGTGGGCAAAGGGCAAGCACTGGGAGCACTAGCACTAAAACAAATCACCAGGAGACATCCTACGCATAGGATGTATCAAGGGCACTTTTTGGCACAAACCTCAACAATTTTTGTCATGCACATGTTCTGAATGACATTTACAAGCCATACACCAAGTTTCATCACATTTGGACCAGATTTGACCTCATATGCATGGAAAAACGCAAAGTTAGGGCATAGAGGCAATAAGGGGCCATTGACCTACCAAATCTTGTCCAAATCTCATGAAACTTGCACAACACACTCACATACACATTAGCAAATAATCTGTGTGGTCAGGGAGAAAAAAGGAGGAAATAGACATCCTACCCGTAGGATGTCTAATGGACCTTTTTGGCATGGAAGGGATGTTTTATCATTCCAGATCTAATTACCTCATCATCAAGCGCCCATATGACAAGTTTGAAGCCATTCTAATCACTTTTGACCCCCAACACCTTCAAGATACACTTTTTGAGCCCAAAAACACCTCACAAAGCCTTACAAGCATCAAATCTTGTCCAAATTCAAATCCAAGAACAGGGCCATGTTCCATAGGTCAAGGACAACCCACAGAACAAATTTCATGCAATTCTGATGAAAAAGACATCCTACGCGTAGGATGTCTCCAGCATAAATTTAGCCTTCTGTGCAAGGAATGACATCATGGGAGCCAATACCATGGTGCGATGAGTCCATATACCAATTTTCAACCCATTTGGACATCAATTGCTACCTATGATGGACATTCTACCCAAATTGTGACCTAAAGCCTGAATCAGCCCAAAAGTCCACTTTTTGATATCCAAATTCAAATCCAAGCATATAGCCATGTTCCATGAGCCTTACACTACTTGCATGTCAAGTATAAACCAATTCTGATGAAAAAGACATCCTACGCGTAGGATGTCTAAATAGAAATTTTTGGACATATTTGCACTGTGAGCACGTGCACAACTTCACAAGTTCCTTTTAAGCTATAATTTCAATTTTCAAGTCATTTGGATAAGTAAAACTCAGTTTTGTAGCTAATATGGAAAAAACGCTAACTTTGGATTACTGAGTGCAACAGGATCTATGGCAGCCTCGAAGTCAACGGCAAAGAAGAAAAGAATGACAATCAAAGATTATCTGGACGAGGTGGAACCCTTTGTCATTCCCGAAGGAACATTAAAGCCCACCAGCACCTGGATACAAGAGGATCTGTTAGAGTCCAATGACCTAAGGATCTACCAGGGAGTGTTCAAAGACAATGAAGGCAATGTAATAGAGCTGCCAATGCTGCCAAGAGAGCTCAATGAATTTGTACGAAGCAAAATGGCCGGCTACTTGGAGAAAATTGACCTCCATAACTACTTCAAAGCGATACCAACAGGGGTGGACATCAAAAGAGTATGGGAGTTTATAACAAGCATCAAAGAGAATGGAGTAGCCAAGGTGACAGATTTACAAGGCAGACCTGATACAGAGATCATAATCACGGAGCAGGTTGTAGCCCATGCACTAGACCTCTCCAATCAAGGAGACAGTGTAACAAAAAGAAGGGACGAAGTCAAGGTGTACAAAGAGAAAAAGGCCAATTACACCTTTGAAGACATTGCCAACCCAAAAGTGGCAATTATGTGCCAGTTGTACAACCAGTACTTCCACATGTGCACTAAGAGGCCATAGAAGTACAGGATGTTGCCAGGTGCAATTGCCATGACATTTACTTGGGCAATGACAAAAGGCACCCCAAAGATAATCAACTATGCGGCATACATACATGACAGCTTGGTAAAGATGGGCAACAAAAATCCAACCTACATAGTGCCAGGAGAACTGATAACCAAGGTGGTTTATGTAGCACTACACGCTAAAGGAAGGTGGCCTGACCCACCATCTCAGAATGATTAGCTAAGGGTAAAAGAAGACAAGGAAGATGAGCCGCAAAGAGCACCAAGGGTGGCTACGAGATTGAAGAGATGGTTAGAGCCAGTTGAAGAGGAGCAACCTGAGCAGAAGAAAGGAAAGAAGGAGTTTGCTCAAGTGACGGTCAAAGAAACCAGGTCTCAAAAAGCGGCAAGACTCGAGAGGCTGATGGAGAGTTTCCGAGCAGAAAGAGCCCTCAAGGGTGATTTAAACGAACTCTGGAAGCCATCTCTCGAGTCTATGTCCGGATCATCCAGAAGAGTGCAGAGGGACCTCTTTATAGATTATATCAAGAATTTCGAGATTCTTGATGTTGCAGCGGAAAACATTCTCCATGCCCCTTTCACCGAGGAGGAAGTGGAGTAGATAAGGCAGACATTGCTAGATGAACAGGAAAGCCAAGAAAGGGAAAGAAAAACGAAAGCAGACAGGGACTTAAAGGGAAAACCGGCAGATTTACCAGATAGCCCTAAACCCAGCCCACATCCATCTCCATCGCCCTCACCACCTCCTAGCAGCCCTCCACCAGAAGATAAGGAGGCTGAGGACAAACAAGAAGAAAGGCAAGCTGAGGAGCAAGAGCAAAGGCAATAACCTGATCCAAAGGAAGAGGCCAAGCTTGAGTCTGAGAAAAAAGGATTAGACGAGGCCTATTATGCATTTTTGGACCTGCTAGCTGCAGGCTATACAAAGGAAGAAGCCTCCACAGTCGCATTCGACTTGGCGAGAACAGGGCATAAAGATCAGATGCAAGGCATCCGGCTAGTGGAACTTAAAGAAATTTCTACAGACACTGTAGACCTGCACCCGCCCTCCAATGACTGGGACGTGGTGATGACAAAGCTAGCCGGATTGCGAGCACAATCCATGGCTTCAGAGGAATAAATGACAACTCTCAAAGCCACTAAACAACAGATCAAAAAGTAAGTGGATTCTCTGCAGGCACAAAGCCAAAGGCAAAAAGAGAGAGAAGATGACCTGCAGGCCAGCTTGGCAACAACTCTACAAAACTGCCAAGCAATGGAAGAAGCAAATGAGGCAGCAGCAAAAAGAATACTAGCAGCTGAAGAAGAGTGTCTGCAGCTCAGCAAGTCATTGCGAGATGCTGAAAAAGAACGGGATAATCTGACACTACAGCTGGAAGAAGAAACAAAAGAAGTAGAGGCGATGAGAAATGCCAAGGAAAAGGCAGACATAGAACAAGAAGCAAGCCTGGATGAAGTCCTTGAGCTCAAGGACCAAGTAAACGTCAAAGATCAAACCATCCAGAGGCTGCAAGCATCATCTGCTAGAGTTAGATCTACGAGCTTGACTCAAATCATTTCCGAGAGTCACATATATGAAGAGCAAATGCAGGAGCTGACTCTCGAGAAAAAGCAAAGGTTAATGATGGCTAAAGGTTCTATCGCAATGCAAACAAGAATGGAGGACAACCAAAAATCCCTACAAGAAGAAGTAGAGAGCATAAAGATAAAGCTCGAGGAGGCGGAAAGAGTAAACGCTGAACTTAATGACCTCCTCGTGAATATGGGCGAAGAAGCTGAAGCGGAAAAGAACACACTCCTCATGCAAATTGAGGAGGTGAAAGGCCAACAACAAGCAGAGGCATAAAGCTCAGGGCCAGCCGCCAATGAGGGCATGGACCTCGAAAATGTGGCAGATCGTGTGGGCACACCCATGCAAGAGGAAAGCATAGCAGTATCCTCTGAAGAGCCGCAGGATCTAACAGGTGAAAGCATGTTAACCTGTCATGCTTTTTCATGTCACGGACAATTCTAACTAGCACAATTTTGACATATGCTAACTAGTACAATAACTTGAGCTACATCTCCAAGATCTATGACATATGATATATCAATAGAAAGCACTTGAAACAAGGAATCCAAATGTACAACCTCTGACAAATTTTGATACTATTTGTAAAAATTTTACCGGACGCTAAGATGTGCTAACTTGAAATTGCTAACTAGCACAAAAAGCACGACAAGTTAACATGCTTTCACCCTAACACAAGAAGAGGAGGAAAAATTGTGCAAGGCAATAGAGGCAGAGCTAAGAGAAAGCACGAAGGAATCCTTGGAATGGGAGCAGAGGGTCTTCAAATCTATGACAATTCAGAAGATCGATGCCAACAATCTCAGGCGCGAGTGGCTTCAACGCTCTCTCCCATATCCACTGCTGAAGTATGAAGCAGCAACAATAAACAGGCGAATCAGAGAAGAGCCAACGGTACCTCTTACAATGCAGACACCTCGAGGCCAGAAGGAGTTAAGCTCATAGTGGATTCTCAGCCAAAGTGGAGGAAGGCTTGGCTTACCAAGTACCCACAATACCTAATCCACTTGGTAGAGGCACCTAAACATATTAGAGACAACCTCAACTTCTGTCTTCTACCAAGGGTTAGGACGTGGAAGGCACAAGAAATTTTGCAAAGAAGACAACCCACTTGGCTGAATTACCCAAAGCTGCCGGGCGTGAAGGCAGGTGAGAGAATAAGTGTCCAATACATGGTGAAAACCCTAACGAGCGCCATAAAATTGTTCACTGGCTCACCTCACCCTACATGCATTATGATGAGAAAAATCTGCAGAACCATCCTAGCAGTGTTCGAGACCTTCAAGCTGGGCCAGGTGAACGACAGCATATTCTTCTTCCAAGATACATACAGATGTGCTTACAATCTGTCAGGTCAGCCTTCCAAGGAGGTGATACATGCGCTGTACCAAAGAATCATGTTTCTACCATCCTATCACCTCCAGGATTTTGAAGAAGCATTCTATACGGGGTTCTTCACCATGAATACAGATATCTTTGGCCCGACAATGCTGAACCTACATGCAAGGTACGAATCACTGCTAAAGATGCGGGAAACGATAAGATGAAGCAGTTGATCAAGGCCATGTCGGGGACGACATGAACAAGGAGGGGGGGGATGTTAGAAGCTGGACACACCCCACGGCATCTAACTACTCGGCGGACTATTATCTTTGTAATTATTCATTCATTGAGGAAAACCCGATCTTTCACCTTGTAAATATTGGGAGTTACAGAAGTTTTCGGATTGTATTCCAGTTTTGATAGTTAGATTGAGTAGATGGTTGATTTTGGAACTTTAGGGTTTGAGAAGTTGTAAGGTATATATACCACTTTTTGACCTTAATGAAAAAAACCTTTTGTCATTTTAAAAACAAGTTTGAAGTCTGTGAGTGAGCATACTGTGTACGAGAGAGAGAGTGTGAGCTTCGTCTTGATGCTACGACTTCTACGGTGGGCGGAATCGAGTGCGGAGAAGTACAACATGTTGTCCCCGACTAGAGCTACGCGCCGATACCAACATTGCGCGCGTACGGTCCGGCTTTGTGAGCTCCTTCTACAAGCTTCATCGGTTGTTTGGGTGAGCATATGTTGTCTGATTTTACATTTCAGCATATCCACGCGTTCACATTGAGTAGAACTACACATTAGGCACTTTAGATTTTGGAAACGAAGACCCGAAGATTTTGGCCAGACATCCTACGTGTTTCTGCACCGGGTGTTTTGGGTCGTGATTTTGGTTCATAGACCTAAGGGAGAGCGGCCTATTGGTATTAGTAGGGTCTCCTTCAAGTTCTATGGTGTTTCGAGATTGTTTGATGGGTGTTCGGCTCTAGAAAGCATTGTAGGAAGTTTCCTCTTTTGCATTCTTGAAGGCTGTGACTTAGACGATTGGTAGAGACCTCTGTAGGAATTAGTTAGGAGTTGGTCGAGTGTAGGTTGACACCTTATGCTTGCTTCCACCTGCCTGCGGGTCGAGCTTCGTCCTTAGCTTACATTACATGTTAGGTGAGCTCTCGTTGTGCTGACATCCGTCGCGGCGTATCCATCCAACACATTTCCATTACATTGGTATCAAAAGTATTAGTTTCTCTTTGCTTGCTTAATAAGAGATATCCTTAAGTTGTCTGTCAAAGGTTGGACCTATTCATTGCAATAGGGTAAGTGGGATGGGGATCTATGATCTTGGTTGAGAAGGACTTAGTTTGAGGTACATTGTTGGGAGCTATAGTCTTAATAATGGAGTCTCTTGGGGCTTGCCTTTGGCTTTAACCATTATTGAGCTACAAGCAAGCTCAACAGGAACCATAATCAAACCAAGAAATGTTAGACCCTCTCCACTAGTCTTTGCAATCAACAATGTCTAAACCATGGGTGTGGTTTCTTGAGAACTAATTTTAAAAGGTAAATAAAAGTAGCGACTAAGTTTTTTGAGGGTAACAAAGCAGAAAGTAATCTATACATAAGTTTAATTAGCATGGCTGACAATAACCAAGAGAGTAGAATGAACATTGATAACTTTGATTTTACACATGAAGGTGATAATGATGATGTCCCATGCTTGTTAATTACCTTGTTCGTAGGCTGCAACAAGCCATGGACAACCCTGCTTTGCAAGCCGAAGTTACTCAAAAACTTCATGCTTATGGAATTTCCCTTCCTCTCCAAGAGGAGAGAGAGCTTAAGAGGCCTCTTGATAAGACTACCAAAATAAGACTCTCTCCCATACGCGAGGAGGAATCCAAAGATCGAGAAAGACACAAAGCCTTGAGTTCCTCTGAAGATGTGGCTCCACGAAGATAACGGTCTAGACGGTTGCCGACTCCTTCCAAGAGGAAATGGTCAACCCATAGTCCTTCTCCTCGCCACTCCAAAAGGGAACAGAACAAACAAATGAAGAAAAAGTCAAGAAAGAGGTCACCCTCTTCTCCTTCTTCTTCACCTTCCTTCTCTTTCAATAAAACCAAGAGCTATTCTCTTAGAGAATACAAGAGGAGAGGACATCACAAAACTAACCCTGCATGGCAAAGGTCCCAAAAGCTCAAGAAGTTCAAAGAGGGAGAAAATATTATCTCTTTTTATCACCTATGATGGCACCTTTGGTGCTATCAGCAAAGTATTGGCCTTCATCTAGCAATTTGATGCGGATTTTGGAGACAAGGGCTTCATAGATTCCTCCAAGCTATGCCATGTAGCTATGCACTTCCAAAAATCTGAAATCAATGGTGGGCTAGCCTTCATGGCAACGGTGAAGCCCCAAAGACATGGAAAACTTCATGAGTTTCCATCATGAAGCAATTCCTTGCAAGAGATGCAAAGGACAAAGTGTTTAACGAATGGCGAAGTTTGAAGCTGCTCTCCAACGAGTCTATCCACAAATATGTGGACTACTTTTGAGATTCATATCTCAAGGCTACTGTCTTTCAAAAGATAGAATTCATTGAGAAAATAAAAAAATTATGTGCGGGATTACCTGAAGAGATGGCCGAGCACATCAACTCCCAACAGCGTAGTTCTATCACTAAAGTAATCCACCACACTATGGTTGCTTCCTGCATCAACTTCCAACACGGGGCTAGAAGGAATGCCAAGCCCATGGAAAGCAAAGACAAAAGTGATGCAAAGGGAAAACATAATGCGCAAAATTATTCCCAGTAATTCTAACAACAAGAACAACAATCACTCCAAGGAGAAGGAAATTTACAAAGATAAAAATAAACTCTCTCTGGAAGAGCTAGAAGCTTTTCGTAAGGACCACAAATGCTTAAAGTTGTGGAGCAAGGACATGGATACCGGTCGTGCCCCAAAAGAAAAGCCTGCAATGAGATTCCTAGAGCTTTCATAGTCAAAGCTCCAAAAGAGGATGCTCATTGCAAAGGAACCCTCTCTTCTATGCTTGGGGAAAGGTAAGGGAGCATGATGCCTTCATCTTGCTTGACCGTGGCTCTACTCAAAACTTCATATCACCAGAACCGGCGACTAATTTGGGCATTCAAGCTTTTGATATGGGAGATATGGTAACTATCGATGGATATTTCCAGGGACAACAAGCCTCTGTTACTCCTTTCATTAGGAAGCTGAGGCTTCATGTCCAATTCTATGTTGACAAAGAATACTTTTTCATCTCTCCTCTCCAACATGAGGATGTTACCCTAGGGGCACCATGGTTCAACCACATGGCTACCAACATGAAGTTTCCTGAAAGGAGCATCTACTTCACCTACAGGGAAAAGAGCGTGTTTATAGATGCTAGTGAGTCTGGTCAAACTATACCACTTGTAAAGTCACCTTCTTTTGATAAGTCAATGAAAAGCTCAGTTTTTGCGTACATGATTTTTGTCAAAGAGTCTCTAAAAGAATCAAGAGTGAGACTTGTCTAATTTTCTAAATGGATTCCAAGATGTGTTCATCAATGATATCCCTTTGGACTTACCTCCAAAGCGAGGGGATGAGGACCATTGAATTAAGCTCCTACCAAGAAGCTCACCACCTAACAAGCCTCCTTATCAAGTTTCCCAAGCTCAAGAAGAGGAGATCATGAGTCAAGTATAAGAATTGGTAGACAGAGGGATAATGAGGCCTAGCTCCTCTCCCTTTTTGTTCTCCAATTCTTTTAGTGCAAAAGAAAGATGGTACATACCGCATGTGTGTGGACTACCGAGCACTAAACCATATCACTACTATCAAAAATAGATTTCCCGTACCACGGGTAGAAGATCTGTTTGATAAGCTACAAGGTTTGATCTACTTCAGTAGTATTGACCTTAAGTGGATACCATCAAATAAGGGTAGTGAATGAAGATATTGTAAAGACCACGTTTTGTACAACATTTGGTCTTATGAATATCTAGTCATGCCTATTGGCTCGACTAATGCACCGGCCACATTCAATCGTCTAATGGAGAAAATTTTAGATCCTATCGCAAGTTCACTGGATGATATCATCATCTACTCCAAGTCCTTGGAGGAGCACAATAAACAACTCCAGGTAATTTTTTTAGCTTTGAGAGAGAACAAGATTTTTTATCAATCAAAAGAAAAGAAAAATTTTCCTTCAAGAGACACAATACTTAGGTCACATTATCTCTCAAGATGGTATCCGTATGGATCTATCAAAGCTGGAGGTAATAAAAGCATGGCCTAATCCAAGGAATCCACATGAGCTAAGAAGCTTTATTGGTATGTGTGCATACTATAGACGCTTCATAGCCAAATTCTCTCAAATAGCGGGACCATTGCATGACTTAACAAAGAAGAATGTTAAGTACTCATGGACTACTAAGGAGAAAAATTCTTTTGACAAGCTCAAAGAGAAGCTTATCTCCCAACCTGTCCTTATGCTTCCAGATCTCTCAAAGTCATTTGAGGTCCAATGTGATGCTTATGGTGATTGCCTTGGAGTAGTTTTTCTTCAAGAAGGGTATGCCATAGCATATGAGAGCCGAAGGCTCAATACCGATGAACAGGTCTTGGTCATATACAAAAAAGATCTTTTAGCTATTCTACATTCCCTAGACACATTCTACATGGAAGGACCATCTATTGGGGACTCCATTTATTTTGCGAACGAACGGCCAAAGTCTCAAGTACTTCATGATGCAAACCAATATTTCGGACAAACAAATGAGGTGGAAAATTTTCTTTCGCAATTTTATTTTCATATTGTTGACATTTCTAGTAACCACAAACAAGTGACCGATGAACGTTCACGACGACTAAAATTTAATGTGGTGTCTATAGAAACTCACAATGATCTATATTCTATGATAGATGAGTATGCTATTGATCCTGACTTTAAAGACATAAAGTCAGCCCTTGCATTGGGTAAGAAAGAAGAACCATTCACCTTGCAGGATGGTTATCTTCTCCATGGAAATAGGCTATGTGCTACCCACTCCCTTCGTGAGAAATTCATGTATGAATCCCATGCTCCTCCCTATGCGGGGCATAGAGGTACTCAACATACTGTTCAAGGAGTAGATACATACTTCTATTGGCCTACCATGAAAGTAGAAATACAAGAGTATCATTCAAAATGTGTGGTATGAGAAAAGCTAGAGTATGATAGAGGGAAGCCACCTAGATTACTCTAGCCATTCCCAATCCCTAATTCACCATGGGAGAGTATATCCATGGATTTTCTTTTTTGATTACCCAAGTGTATCCATGGGAATTTGGGCATATAGACAATAGTTGATGGGTTCAGCAAGCAAACACATTTTGATTCTTGTCAAAAAGACTGTTAAGGCACACCAAATGGAAACTCTCTTTATATCTTAGATTTTCAAACACCATGCATTGCCAACATACATCTGTCAGATAGAGATCCTAGAATGACCATTAATTTTTGGAAATTTCTCTTTGAAAATCTAGGTAAAAGATTGAATTTCTCTTCGGCCTATCACCCACAAACGGATGTACAATGTGAGATAGTCAATCTTATAATTCTCGATCTACTAAAGACTTATGTTACTGAAGTAGATCAACGCTCACAATGGGAGAAGTACTTTCCTATCACCCACAAACGGATGTACAATGTGAGATAGTCAATCTTACAATTCTCGATCTACTAAAGACTTATTGTTACTGAAGTAGATCAACGCTCACAATGGGAGAAGTACTTATCCCTTGTAGAGTATGCATACAATAATATTGTTCATACTACTACGCGAAAGGCACATTTTGAGATCATAGAGGGAAGACCTAAAATTCCCTTTCTACTTAAAGTACATACTAAGATCTTTTGCTGCTGATGACTATAGCCGTGACCTACAAGAATCTTTTCAAAATATTTAGAAGGCTATATGCATATCTCAACAAAGGTAGAAATTTGATACTGACAAGCACAGAAGGGCTTTAACATTCAAAGAAAATGATTGGGTATTACTCAAGTTTCTCAAGGCTTGCTTAAGACAAACGACGGGAAAAAAAAATCCTATGGGCCATCAAAAGTATTATTCTAAATTAGCAAAAAGATACTATGGTCATTTTCAAATCTTGAAGCCAATCAATGAGATGGCTTATCAACTCAAGTTTCCCAACAATTTGTTCATACACAATGCTTTTCATGTGAGCCTACTTAAGCCCTACAAAGGAGAGCAACCAAGTGAACCAATAATTGAAGACCATCCCAAAATTGAAGACCAAGAAGAGGTGCCACAACCCGAAGCTATCCTGTGGCATGAGGACAAGGTACTACGACATGGTAAGATTATCTGACGGTATCCTATTAAGTTCAAAAATTATCCTTTTGAAGATGCTAGATGGATGCAAGGAATACAACTTAAGGATAGTATGAACCTTGTCAATGCTTACAATGCTACATTAGAGTAAGGAAATGTACATGTTTCTTTTAAATGATCAATGTTTTTGTCTTATAAGTCTAATTCTCTTTTTATTGTGCACAAATTTAAATAGTATACATGTGATGCATGGTTTTTAGGACCCCTTCTGAAGATGCAATAAAGTCACAGTCAGTTGTTGGGGAGATGAGGATACTCTAGTCCAAGGGATCTCGAAAGAGAAGAAAAATCTACTTCACAAGCACCAAAGAGTAAAAAGTGCCATGGACAGAAGATACGTGGGAAGGAGCTCTTATGCATGCCTACAACCTATATCTTACAGAATAGCCCATTCTAGGTGTGAATTTCTAGTGAAATTTACACGAGGATGTTCGTGTGGACTCACAGCACAGCATACTCCGTTTTCACTTTTTTACCGGCAGTAAAATTTTTTTTACCACAGTAAATATTTTTCACCTACATGGTAAATACAAATCACTTTTTACCTACAATAACTTTTTTACCCATGGTAAATATTTTTTACTGCACCATAAGTATTTGGTAGGTAACAGTTCACTGTTACTAGAAGTAGTGATTGGGCATCAACAATGCAGTTATAGGAGGAGAAAAGGGGAAAATCTTATGGTAAAGGTGAGTCAACAGGGATAAAGACTTTTGAGTTGAAAAGAGACATGCTGATCTTTTCAAAGAAGCCATGGTTGAGGGTTTTTTGAGAATTTGATATTCAGGAGGACCCAGCTGCCACCTCCCCCCCGCAGGTCCCCCTCTGACATGTGCAGAACCTCCATTTTCAACAGCCACCTTACCTGCTCTTAAATGCTGGTCAAGGACTTATCCCCATGTGTCACAATCAGAAAAATCAGCATTTACCCTCCCCTCTCACATCACTCTAGAGAATATCTTGATGGTGACATATCAGATGACTTCAATCTGTTGACCACCCTAAGCAAAAAGTAACCCCAATCAGCGGATTTAAGCATGTTTATCCCTAATCATAAACCCTCTCAGAAACCTATATAAGGAGGCCTTCTCTCACTCAAAACCAACACTTCACCCACTTCACCAAGCAACGAAGCTATGACGACATTGCTCACAACGAGGAGCTATGGATGGAGCTCTACTCTCTCTCCCTCTAGTATGCTACATTACTAGCCCTAAAACCTAAATAAGGAGTCTTCTCTCATGCTCCATGGCCACCATCCTCGCCATCATTCTCTAAGGTATTGATGTGTTGCTAGTAGGATCATACCTACTTGCTGGGTTGATTGTTTTTTTGACAAGGAATTATGCCATCCTTGGCTTGCTTCTCTATATCCTTGTTATGTATGATCAAATGCCGTTGTATTGCTAAGCTGATGTCTTGTGAATATATATGCTACATAAGGTCCCTAAGCTTCGTTTCTATGTGTTTTGCCATATGTTTTGATGCCATAATAATGCCAAAAGTCTCACTTGCCTATGTGCACTATGAGTGAGGTCCCTAAACCTCTTAATTTAGGGTGGTGCCCCCTTTGTTTTGTTCTTTGCTTGTTTGCATGAGGCGTGGTTTGTGGAGTGTGCACAAGTACAGAGGCCACCCGATTGCATTGCTCTTTTTCCCGCTATCATTTTGGTGCCCCCACTGAGGAGGGCTACACAGACCTTCAGTCCACAAGCAATGAAGATGTGCAATCTACAACATGGACGAATGGCATGAGGAGTTTGCAAATTGGAGAACAGAAGAGGAGGAGGCTTTAGAGGCCTTAAAAGCTTTCATCGAGGTCTTGTTACCAGGTTGCAGTGTCATTGAAATTCAAGAAGTAAGTTCTTCTACATGCCTTGTTCGTGATCGTCGCCAACGAAGGAGAGTAAGAAGAAGAGCTCGATATACCTCTCCTCTCAACCTATGAGTGCTCCAGAAACCTCCAATGCGCACGAGCTTGAAATATTCTACATCAACATACACGAAGGTACTGTGACACACATTAAGGGAAGAGAAAGCATCACCAGACCTCTCTTTCTTGAGGAGCCGACTAAGTGGAGGAAGATCACCTCTACACCTAAGTGGCCCAAGGCCGCAGCGCGTGCTCAAGCGTAAGGTAACATTTGGCTTAATCTCATTAATAAGGGATTACATGACCACTACAGGCAAGAAAAAGGCTAGTGAGCAACCAACTTCAACCTCCAACTTGCAACCACGACTCTCACCCCTAAATCCTCCTGAAGCAAAGAGGCGAAGGCTTGCCTACAAGATTGCTGCCCGTCTGCGAGTGCTCCCAGTGCACTTTGTGAATCCAGACACCACCAATCCCAAGCCAACCTCCTGTCCGCGTGAAGATCACTTTGGATATTGTCCAAAGTGCTTTGGAGACCGGGTGAAAAGCCTCCCTGTCCTACCTTTGCTGCTAATTTTTAAGAAGTTATCTCAATCTAAGGAAACTATCTTAGTTGATGATGTGCTGCACATTAATGGTGTCACTTTCATTCTTCATGCTGATTATGGTAATAGCATCCAATTGTTGCTTGCTAAAAGGCTCAGAATTGTACAAAGTGTTGCCATCACGCCTTACGTCTTCACAAATGCATCAGGAAGAGTTGAAGTGATCTGAGGTGCTAACCTTCTGTGGCTGATCAGGCTCATTGGTCCCAAGGTGGTGCAACTAAGCTAGGCTCTTGTGTGTAAGTATGGATGCCAATAATGAGAATAATGATCCCCGCATGTTTCCTTTCCATTTTGTGCGTCATATCCGTGTGAATATTTGTATTGATAGAAAAATATTTTATCAGCAAAGAATAGCCCTGTTGTTTGGAGCCGAGAGACTTGGGGAAATCTTGCGCTCTCCTCATCCTGTCATTCTACCCTTACTAGACTATTACCATTCCTTTGATGTGTCGATCTTCATCCTATTTTGAGCTAAGTTGTGCTAAATCTCCAAATTGTAATTACCATACTCTATTTTAAAATAAATTGGAGGTGTTTGTGTAATTGTTTACTCTCTCACTTATGGCCTTCCCTAATTTTTATGGTAACCTGGGGAGGTTGCTCCAGACTTTTTGGATAATTTGGAAATGGCCTTTCTGGTATCGGGAAGGGATGACGAAGCTACTAAGTTAAGGGCCTTTCCTTTGGTCTTGAGGGAAGGTGCAAAATTATGGTATCAAACTTTGGCACCTGAAGAAAGAAGAGACTAGGAGTCCTTAAAGATGGCCTTCATCGAAGAATTTCGCGGCCATGAGCCTCTAGAGGAGATATGGAGACAGCTCTTAGAGCTACGCCAAACATCACCCAATGACTATAGAAGCTATGAAGGAAAGTTTTCCAACCTGTGGGAGAAATGGTGTGCATCACTAGGTGAAGGAGAAAGGGCGCCAGAATGCCTAAAGAAGGACTGTTTCCTGGCAAGGCTTTACCCCATCCTTCGAGAAAAGGTAAAAGTTAAATTCCCAGATACCTTTGATAAAGCTATGACTTATGCAAGGAAGAAGGATAGGAAGCTAAAATTCCAAGCTCAACTACAAGGAGGAATGGAGCCTCCACCGCTAGCTCAACCTACGGCAATGGTAGTAGCACGGACAGGAGCAACAGACCAAGAGTCCTCTCAACAAGAATTACTTCAACAAATCACCAATCAACTAGAGAGCCTGTCCATCAATCTGGTTCAAGGTGTAAGGGCTCCCCAGCCAGGAAATGAACGAAATAGACAAGAAGGACAAAGGCAAGCACGTGAGTACATTTGCTACAACTGTGGAGAGGTAGGTCACGGCATGTATTATTGCCCCCATCCACGACGCTATCAAGGAAATGGTAATCAAAGACGGCCTCCTCGCCAGCAAGTCACTCCTCCTCGAGCTAGGCCACTAAATGGACAAAATGTACACGTGGCTCCACCAATCCAAATATTGAGACCCCCTCCTCCACCACCACAAGCACCAGCAGAGATCCCTCCACTACCATCGGGAGGGGAGGACAGGGCTGTCTCTGTCATAAGTCTTGACAATGGTAAGGATAAAGGGAAAGAAAAAATGGAGGAAGCTGTTGCCATGCCAATAAAGAGAGTTAGGAGACAAAGAACTGATGAAATGGAAGCTTCAGAGCCGGATAAAGGGAATGAGGGTTCCTCCCAAGTGATAGGAGACAAGAAAAGGAAGAGTAGGTCAAGGAGGCACATAGGAGTAGAAGAATTTCCACTTGGGGTAGGATCCATACCTTACGACCTGGTAGCAGATGTGAGTAAGCAAGGACCAAAGATTTCATGGCAGGAACTCCTCCACCTTTCCCCAAAGATGCGTAGAACTTGGTCTAAGATGGTCAGCACCCGGAGGGCTAAGGCAAAGTCAGTTGGGTCTATTAGTGCAAGAGGCATGAAGGATATCGTGCCAGTCATTGATGCAGAGATTAGGAGTCAGCGAGTCTCCAATGTGTACGTAGATGGTGGAGCCGAGATTTGTGTTATGACAGAGAAATTAATGCACAGGTTGGGTTTGGAAGTAAACGAGCAAACTTCCTTACAAGCTAAGATGGAAAATAATGTAAGGGTGGCTTGTGTGGGAAAGGTTAATGGAGTGAAGGTTTCAGCTTTTGGTGTGGCAATCTCAATTGATGCTTATGTGATCCCAACTAAGGGGGAGGGCTATCCGCTAATCCTTGGAAGACCTTGGCTTATGGATATGAAAGCTAGGCAAGATTGGGAGACAGGTTCCCTTGAGTTGCGACCAAATCATAAGGTAGGTGGCAAGCAACAAAAAATTGTGTATGACATGAAGCAGGGTAGACAACAAGACCTAGAGATGGAGACTTCTATGGATGAATGGAGCACAAGCAGCTACTCTTCATCTGAGGATGAGTCATCTGAGGAGGATGCTAGCTCTTTGGAAGTCATGGGTATAATACTGCGAAACCCAGAAGGAGAAGGTGGTCAAGACTCTCTAAACAAGGAAGAAGCCACAGGCTTAGAGGACATGCTAGCTAAGGACCTACTAGAAGAAGAGAGAGAACCCTATTTGCAGGTACTAAAGAAGCATGCTGGCCTCTTTATAGCTGATTACGAGCACATTAAAGGAGTGACGGTAACCCAACACCATATCCAATTAAAGGAAGGTGCCAAACCAGTGGTGCAAAGGCTAAGGAGATTAGGGCTAGTGCAACAAGATGCACTCTTAAAAGAAGTAAAAATATTACTCAAGGTAGGATTTATCTACCCAGTGGAAGATTCTGAGTGGGTGTCTCCAGTTGTGGTAGCACCAAAGAAAAATGGTAAGTGGAGGGTATGTGTGGATTACAAGCCTCTAAACGCAGCCACAAAAAGGGACCATTTTCCTTTGCCTTTTCAAGATGAAATACTAAATGAAGTGGCTGGTCATGAAAGGTACACAGTGTGTGATGGGTACTCAGGCTACTTCCAAATCAGAATTGCAGATGAAGACCAAAGAAAGACTACCTTCATAACACCTTGGGGGTGTTTTGCTTATAGAGTTATGCCTTTTGGTTTAACTAATGCCCCAGCTACTTTCCAAAGGTTTATGAGCTTGGTGTTTCAACCTTACTTTGGTAAGTCCATACGAGTCTTCATTGATGATTTTTTGCATTTACAGCTCTAGGGAAGTACATCTGTCCAAGGTTGATGAAGGTTTCACCCGTCTGGCCCAATTGGGTGGGCAATTGAATAAAGACAAGTTCCACATAGGTGAGAGCAAGGTCACTCTACTAGGCCATGTTGTGTCTCAAGATGGTATTGAGGCTGACCCTGAAAAGGTAAAGAAATTGTTAGCTTTACCTACTCCTTCAAACGTGAAGCAACTAGTCTCCTTCATTCAAAAGGTTCGCTACATGGGATGATTCATACATCTCCTTTCTCAGGCAATCTATCCTTTGCAGCAGCTCACTAAAAACACTACATTGACATGGTGTGAGGAGGGTGAAAGGTGCTTTCAAGAAGTTAAAACCATTTTGATCTCATTGCCTGTCGTCCTACAACCCACATGGGGTGAATTATTCTATGTAAATCCTAGTGTAGGTCCAGAAGCTCTAGGAGCTGTCTTGATGCAAAAAGATCCAAAGACATCTCTCATGAGACCAGTCTACTTCTCTAGTAGAGTGATGACAGCTGCTGAAAAGGGTTTCAGCGCAACTGAGCAATTGGTGCTAGCTCTTAAGTTTGCGGTGGAGAAGTTTCGGGATTACTTACTTCCGAGACAATTTGTGGTGATCACAACTGAGGAGGTTTTTCCATATGCCCTACAACACATGGAATTGTCTCAAAGAATAGCAAAGTGGGTGGTGCAGCTTCAAGAGTTTGACTACACACTACAAGTAGAGGATTCCACCCGTGCTTGTTTGGCAGATGTCCTCACACAAAGGTGTTATGAGAAGGCCAAGAAAGAGGCACCTAGTAAGGTACCGCCTATCCCGGAGCCTGAAGTTCTACTGGGATCACACAGTCTGTATTTTGATGGGGCTTACAAGAGGACCAAAGACAAGGCATCAGCAGGCATAGTAATATTAGGTCCAGAGAAGGAGAAGATCTTTGCAAAAGGGTTTCATCTAAAAGAGGTTCATTCTAACAATGAGGCAGAGTACCATGCCCTTGTTTTAGGGTTGCAATGTTGTCTTTCTCAGGGCATCACAAAGCTAAATGTTTTTGGTGACTCCATGTTGATTGTTAAGCAAATGGTTGGTGTATGGGCCTGTAAAAATGACAAATTGTCTGTTAAGATGAGGGAAGCAAAGGCCTTGTTGAAGGGTTTTAAAGAAGTTCGAGTGCACTTTGTACCTAGAGATCAAAATCGAGAAGCAGATGCCTTAGCAGGTGAAGAACTACAAACTCTCATAGTAGGTGCTATCCTTGTGAAAAGTCCTTTATACCAGGGAAAGGAGGAGCTGCATGATTTACTTTACTTTCTTGAGCATTGTGAAGCACCCTCTGGTATGAGTAAAAGTGAACGTAGGTGGTTGGCAAAAAAGGCTACCAGCTATAGCTTAGTGAATGAGGACTTGTATTGTAGAGGGAAAGATGCTGTCTTAAGGAGAGTTCCTGCATCCCAAGAGATAAAGGATATTTTGTTTAGTTGTCATGAAGGTGTGTGTGGTGGCCACTTTGCACAAGAGATTACTAGAAGAAAGATTTTACAAGCAGGGTTCACGTGGCCAAGCCTCCATCGAGATGTACAACATTGGTGCCGCACATGTGAGGTTTGCCAAAAAGCTGGACCAAGGCGCCTTATCCATGAAAATCAGCATCCAATCAAAACCTATGGGCCATTTGAAAAATGGGGGATAGATGCAATAGGGCCACTACCTTGCACTCAATCAGGGAAGGAATACATCATTATGGGGGTGGAGTACATGACCAGATGGGAAGAAGCTCGTCCCACAAAGCGCATCACAGCCAAGGACGTGAGTGATTTCATTTTTGAATGCCTTTGTTGCCGTTTTGGCACACCTTTGGAGATTCTCTCGGATAGGGGACCAGGATTTCGAGCTGATTTAGTCGGGCAATTGATGAGCAAGTTAAAAATCAAGCGCAGGCACTCTACACCATACTACCCTCAGTGCAATGGTCTTGTCGAAAAGGTAAATGGTCTTATATGTAAAATCATCACTAAGCAAGTGCATTTACATCCTAAGGCATGGGACAAACACCTAGATGCAGCACTTTGGGCCTACTGAACATCCTTTAAAACATCCTTGGGGTATACACCTTTTCACTTGGTTTATGGGCAAGAGGCACAATTGCCTATAGAAGTGGATCTAGCGAGCCTCCGAGTTCTAAAAGCACATCAAGAGGATAGTCAAGAGAAGCAGGTGGAAGGAAAAGCACATCAAGCTGAAGTTGGTTGGAGAAGAGCACATATAAACGACGAGCTGATAGTCAAGGTTCGGATGCCCTCTACTAGTGTACTAGGTATATAAACATCCTCAAAGTCTTCCATTTTTCACCATCATAGATTTGAGTTGATATACATTGTCACTGCACAATATAAGAGCTATAATACTTAATTGGATGAAAATAGAGTTTATATATTGAATTGTATACATAAAGAGGCTACAACTCTTGACTCGGTACAAGTAGTCCTCAATTGTGTGATTATATTGAATATTTCTTTGAGTTGTTTTATGCATTGGTTTATATAGGGAGTGCATTATTTATTATAAAATATTGTTAGGGCATGACATGACCTATCATAGACATTATTGCTTTTGTGTGTGTTTTGCAAATAATTGACATTATTTCAGTGTAGAAGTTTATTATTTTTTGTAGCATTTGAAAATAGATGTGTCTTATTGTTGGCAAATTAAATAGGATGTATAAATTATCATATTTATAATTTCATTGACAAATTCATAGAATTTTTGTATTCATGATGCCATGTAGAGAGTGAACTGCAATGTGTATGTTTACTCACAATATATTTGAGTGGATGTGGATTGACTAGAGTGCATTGCAAATCTCATATGTGCATATTTGATTACTTTCTTAGTAAATGTTTTTCTAATATATATTGAAAGGAAGAAAAATGTTCTAAAAATTAAACATCTAGTTCTTATGCCTTTAATACTAAATTGAAAGCAATGGAGCAAAATGTCGGCACAAGTGGTACAAATAAGGCAATGAATAAAAAAAGCGCTTGGCAAAGAGTGGGATTATGCTCACAACATATGTGGTCTATGTATGGAGTGGCAATGTAAATTTTTCTTCACTACAAAATTAGGTGGTGCACCACGTATTATGGACCATTTTTTGGCTAGCATTAAAAAGAATTTTAAGAAATGTGAACATCCTCAAAGCACCTGCAATTCCAAAGTGTTTGAGAGAAGAGCTTGCCAAAAGGGTGGTAAGAGACAGCAGGGATACATATCTCTGTTACGGATGCAAGGCAAGAGAAGTCAAAGCCAAATATTAACTCTCATGATCTTGTGGTGACACCAAGTAACCTTGTAGGACAGCCTATGCAGGGAGAGGAAATGTCAAGCAGCATTCTTTTTAAGCCTCACAATGAAGGTGGAATTGGAAAATGCGTCAAAAATCATTGCATCAAAGCTTTGAAATGCATTCTCTAGAAGAATCACAAACCACACTCGCCAAAGCGATTTTTTTCATTGGAAGTGCTCTGGTCATGGTAGACAACAATCATTGGAAGGCTTCTTGGAAGAAAATTGGTGATTTAGTGAAGGATTTAAATATTTAAGAAGTGGTTAGCAAATTAAGAATCACATTCAGCCCAAAAATAGGACTTGTGACTTTGTAATGTTAGGTTAATTCACAAGGAGATGGTTGTACGTGATGCTCGGATACACTCTCTAGGGATTTGCGTAGACAAAGCACCATGGTAAGCAAGAGTTTTACTTCATATAATTACGCCCATCGGGTTTTTTTTTTTCTTGACGGACCTGTCGAGAAAATCAAGACGAGCCTTAAGGGAACATGTTTATACCTGACGGGCTAATTGGCTCCGTTGATTTTTGCAACTCATCGTCACGATCACATTAACAATTAACATGATCATGTCTTTTTCTTGTGTAATTACTGGTGTTATTAACCTAATCACACGATTTTGATCACATCAATGAAATCCCTACTTATATGGATATCCTACCTAGAATGACTGAGTTGAACAATGTTGATTGGGTACACCTCGCAAAAACCATAGACACTTGGGGCAATAGAGGATGAACTTGGGTAACACTTGAGGGTGATAAAATGTTGCAGGTTGCACCAATCAATATGTTAAGCTCAATGCATATGTCTTCTAAGGATACGAAGATTGAAGACCTGAATGACATCCAAGCTACTAGTGCCTCAGAAGATTGTGATCAATGTGACTCAGAGACTAAATCATTGACAAAAATTGATTTCGAGCTTGAAAGAGAATTTGACTTGCATATTAGCTCAAGTCGACAAACAAAACTCTCAAGGCCATGTACCACATCATATGACAATGTATCCTGGAGTGAAGAGGATACAAATGAGAAAAAATCCAACAATTTCCATGCTAGAAACAACCCAAAATCAAATATTAGACAAGAGGAGTAAGAGATATAAGAGGCAACAATATCGAGAGAATGTACGTGCTAGGATAAAAGAAAATAAGTCCACCGCAAAATGGATCGGTTATGTGGGGGCATGTGATACTCATCAAAAGTTGGTAGATGATTGGGGAAAATACCTTCAAAGTGTCATGTGATCTATCCCACAACCCTTTGACGTTGCACGATTAGAGATTGTAGAGAAGCCAAAGTTAATCTGTACTGTAAGGAGTTACCAAAATCGAGAGTTTCCTCAACAAAAAATGGAAGGAGAAGAGAAATCACATTCCACCGCACAACAAGATCCCATGATCTTACATCCTACACCTAAGCATTTCAAATCCTACACCACGGAAGAGCATAAGGTTGTGTATAAGAAGGCTCAAAGAATGCCTACCGATGGAAGTAATGGATTCTATGATGTCCTGGCAATAGTTAAGGAAATAGAATTAGCGGATCCAGATGAGGAGTCCAAACCTATTTTCATTGCCTAAGAACTTATTCAGAATGAAGAGGCTGTACTTAAAGAGCTTCACAAAGAATTCAAGGATATATTTTCTTGGACATATCATGATATGAAGGGTGTGCCGGCTTTCATGGTGCAACACACAATTCCCATGATTAGCATTGCTAAACAAGTCCAATAACAACCCTACCCAATGAATCCTAAGTATGCAAAAGTTGTTCAAGAAGAGATTATCCAATATAGATTCATATACCGTATTGAGCACTCGGAATGGGTTTCTCCAATACTCATTGTGCCAACAAGTAGTGAAAAACTTAGAGTGTGTGTGGACCTCAAGAAGGCTAATGTGGCCACTAGGAGAGATCATTATCCCTTGCCATATTCAGAACATGTTCTTGAAAGAGTTGCAGGAAAGGAAGCTTATAGCTTTTTAGATGGATACTCTGTTTATAATCAAATCACGATTGCACTAGAGGACCAAGCTAAAATTGCTTTTATGACCCAATTTGGAGTGTTTGCATTTTATGTTATGGCCTTTGGATTGAAAAATGCCCTTGCTACATTCCAACGATTAATAAACACTACGTTCAAAGGTATTTTAGAGAGTTTTTCAAAGCTTTCCGAGACTACCTCCGTGTTTATTCCTCTTGGGAGAAGCATCTATCATGTTTACAAAAAGTGTTTGAAAGGTGCAGATGGTATCGCATCTCATTGAACCCTTTTAAATGCCAATTTTCAGTTAAGCATGGAGTCATTTTAGGGCATATAGTGTCCAAGAATGGGATTTCCATAGACGAAAGTAAAATTAAATCCATTTCCAATTTGCCACCACCTACAAATTACTATAGGGGAGCTCAAAGATTCATGGGCCATGTTGGTTATTATCCGCGGTTTATTTTAAACTTAGTTGAGTTAGCTTGTCCATTGTACAAGCTTCTTATCCATTTTCACTGTACCAAGGAGTGTGACCATGCTTATGAGTTATTAAAAAAGGACTTGACAAGTGCCCCAACCCTAGGAGTGCCCAATTGGAAAATTATTTTGCATGTGCATATTGATGCATCAAACTTTGCTATTGGATGTGTTCTAACTCAACGAACAGAACATAAACTAGACTACTCTGTTAAATTTGCAATTTGCCAATTAATGATGTCAAGATGAGCTACACCACTATAGAGCAAGAAGGTTTAGCTATGATTTATGTTGTAAAAAAGTTTAGATATAATCTTCTTGCTTCCAAGTTTGTGTTTTATGTAGATCATCAAGCATTGTTGTATCTAGTAAACAAGCCATGTTTCACAGGAAGAATTACGTGATGGTTGTTAATTCTGCTCGAGTTTGATTTCACTGTTGTTGTAAGACCTGGAAAGAAACATGTTATGTAAGATCATTTGTCTTGCATGCCCAATGGTGAAGCCCCTCTTGGAATTAATGATGAATTGCCTGACACTTCCCTATTTATAGTTGGGACAATGCCTGAATGGAGTGAAAAGATTGTCAATGTTTTAGTTAATGTGTTCCCCCCAAAAGAGCTTTGAAAGGATTTAGCTCAAAGGTTAATCAATGAATGCCAACCTTATTGATTGATTGCCGAAACTCTCTATAAGCAAGGAAAAAATGACATTTTTAGACGTTGTGCCTGTGAGGATGAATATTTGTACATTTTTCAAAATGCACACATGGGCGTAGCTGATGGTCACTTTTCAGGAGAATTGACTACTAGAAAGGTATTACAATCAGGCTATTGGTGGTCCACTTTATTTAAGTATGCATCACTTTGTACGGAAGGATGTGATGAATGCCAATGCTATACAAAACCACAAAGAAAAGATAAGATGCCTCCACAGCCTATTAAGGTGACCCAACCATTTGAAAAGTGGGCCTTAGATTTTCTAGGGCCAATTAGTCTGGTAGCCCTTAATACTCAACATTGTGACTATTGACTATGTGACAAAATGGGCTGACGCTAAAGCTACACACAAAGCCGACGCAAATACAATAGCTAAGTTCCTCTTTGAAAACATTATTACACGATTTGGATGTCCCTTTGAGATTGTGAGTGACAACGGTACCCATTTTAAAAATGAAGTGATAAAATTTGAGATTGTGAGTGACAATGGTACCCATTTTATAAATGAAGTGATAAAATAACTCACTTCAGAATTCATGATATCTCACCATAAATCTACACATTATTATCCATAATAAAATGACCAAATCTAAGAGTATCAACAAGACTCTAATTTCTATCTTAACTAGGACAACAGAGGCTCATTGTATAGATTGGGACTTGAAGCTTACACCAGCTCTATGGGCTTATTGTACAGCTTATATAGTGGCCATTGATTGCACACCGTTTAAAATTGTGTATGGTCAAGAACAAATAATGCCATGGGAGTTCATCATTCCTAGTCTTCAAGTATCTTCTCAGGAAGTTGGGATGGTAACCCATTAGTGGACCGTTTATATATCCTTGAAAGGCTAGAGGAAGAGAGGCAGTTGGATATGCAAAATTCCCTTGTGGAGAAAGATAGGAGAAAGAAGTGGTTTGATCGCCATTTAAAGAACACAAGGACATCAAAGTTGGTGATAAAGTTCTTATGTATTGAGTGCATAACTAGAAGAAAAAATTGAAATACACTGGCAAAGGGCCATATAGAGTATGTGAAACTACCCCACAAGGTACCCTTTGTGTGGGGACTCTAGACGGAGTTGAAACCATTGGATTCCTCAATGGGAGTAAATTCAAAAGATACTATGATTCCGTAATCCAAGAGGGTTTTGTGCCATCCATAAAAAAAAGGAGCAAAAGAACAAGCTGAGTTAAAAACGATACAAGCAAGGATTGAAGCTCAAGATCGACAATAACGTATTAGATTCCAACGATAAGCCAATCTGAGTGTTACACATTCATTCCAAGTTGAAGTAGATGATGATTCTATAGACAATAAACCGCCTCTAATATGCCCAATCAAGTTAAATGTCTTCTATGGGAAAGTACTATATAATACATTATTGGACACAGGAACTCAACATAATTTGTTATCCTATGGAGTGTGGTATCATCTAGGAAAACCACCTTCATCCACAAGTACCGGGCCAAGTTAAGGGTTTCAATAGGAAGAAGACCACTATTTCTGGAATCCTACACACTCTTTCAACGCAATAGACGTGACTACAATGTGACAAACTAGGGAGGGAGTAGGAATCGCGAGAAGGAGATAAGTGAGCGCCATTAGCTCACGTTGTGTATTTCATTATCCAAAAATTGAAAATAACTTACAAAAATTGGCTTTTATACCTTAGCCATGGTTTATGGTGGTCAAAACTAATAATCTGGGAGCTCTAACCAAAAGTTAGGTAAAGACAGGTTCATACAATCTGGAAGCTTGTAGCCTTGGCTCATTAATTACAAGGTTTATCCCAAAAACAGGAGTTACAATATTCCCAATTCATCAAAATAATAAATGTTTTTACAATGAGAGCTCCAAAAAAATGGTATTCGAGATAGCTTGCTGCTAACATTTCCCCCCTCGTCGCCTGTGTCATCCCTTGACACAGCTTTATCGGCTGAAATAATCTTCGGGTTGACGACGACTGGCTGCGAGGCAATCCTTAAGTGCATGTAAATCTTTTTCATACATGATCTTCTTTCTCTATCTCGAACCTGCAAAAATTGCATAGTGACTCTGCTCTTTAGCTCAACGATGGAGTAGTCTACGAATTTGGAAGTCAAGTTTCTGATCACTCGCCCAAAAATCTTTGTTTGCCAAGTGAAGAACCCTGTGTAGAACGCTTCCTCAAACACCAACATATTATGAGATGGCAAGAACATGCAACGCGCGTACAAGCCATAGAGTACTTCTTCGGAAGGTTGGCCGCTTAGGTCATAGCATAGACCCTTATTGCCCCTCAAGGAAGTACATCCACGATTTTCCTGCTTGCTCTGGCTCATGAAAAACTTTAATGCATGTGAGCAGCATTTGGTAGATTTTCTAGAGCATAGCACATGAACGATCGGGGAGACTTTTGAAAAATGACATGGCGCCCATTAGGGTTTTCACCATGTATTCCTCTGTTGGCGTTCCCTTCTTTGGATCTGGCAATCTCGAATAATTCAACCATGTAGGCCGCTTCTTTGTCACTGCCGCATGTGCTTGCCACATCCTTACTCTTGGCACAAGACAAAAAGTTAAGTCTTTTTGAAGTGCTGCAGGTGCTCTTGTGAACATAATCAAGTATCCAGGATTTTTGTTCAGCCAGCTCTTTCTCCACTTGGGGTGGGCTTCATCTGCGTCTTCTACTTGCATGTCTTTATATAGTCACTCCTTGACCTGTAGTAGCAGCTTGACCATGATCAAGGGATATGGCAGTGATTGCTAATGCCATTGTGCATTGATTTGGTTGGGAGTGAGTTGAGTAACATTGACAGAGTGAAGAACTCTCAGCTCCCAATCCATCGTTGTTTTTCTATGCTCATCCGTCTCCTGAGAAACCTTCTCCTTAAGCGCATCTTCTTTCGCTTTTGATAGATGGACCATCGGCACTTGATCGATATCTATTAATGGTACTTGAAATTATTATTCTCCCTCGAGCCCTTCTACCGAATGTGTTTCCATCTCAGCAAATGAGACTGAGGGAATATCAATGTGGGGTTGTTCTGATGTACCTGCTTCTTCCTATGTCTCTTGTTGTCCCTCTTGCAATAGCTGGTTAACTCTCTTCAGCTTTGTTATCTCCTTGAGCAGCCATTCTTCTCTTTGTAACCACATTAACGTAAGGTCTCCACGTTGTGACTGCTCTATTAGCTTTAGCTCTAGCTTGAGATCTTTATTCTTTTTCTCCAGTGCTTTATACACTTTGTTTGTACCTTTGATCGAGGAAACTGCGGGATTTTCTCTTATCTATCGCAAGAAGGTTGGCTGATCGTTGATCATACGCTCTGAGTATTGTAATGAAGCATTCGCTACATCTAACTGTACTTGGATCTTTTGAAATGACAGAGTTGTAGTTAAGAGTTCGTTGGTAACTTCAGTCAGTTGTTCGTCTTTGGTCTTGCAGGCATCTGTTAACTTCATAAGAAGTTCACCTAGCTCTTCCATTTCCTTTTGCTATTTTTCTTTGGCTAGCTAGTGTTGTTCAGCTTCAACTTTCAACTCTTGGATTTGTTTTTGCAGACCGGTGATGAAATTTAATCTGTCCTCTAGCTCTCCTTGAAGAGCATCTATCACCATTTCCAACTCTTTAGCCTTAGCACTGTGGCTAAGTGTTGCTGATATCATTTTTTCTATCATCTCCTGCATCTGCTTTGCATATTCATGAACTTGGAGAATTACCTCATCATTTGTCTACCAATCGTTGTGCTCTGTGGGATGCCTAGATGTTTCAACAAGGTCTTGTGATTCTTTTGGTGGGGTTGTGACGGTTGTTTGTGGTAGTGGTCGGGTTTGTTCCTCCCCTTGAGGCTGTGCTTTTGTCTCTACTGCTTCGTCTTCTTGAGGCTGCATGGATGCCTCGATTGTTTCCTGTTGGGTGGTGGTAGATAGTCGAGAGGGGGAATAGGAAACACACCCAACACATCAAATGTCTGCCTCTCTATAGCCCAAGGATTCCACAACACCCCTAACCTCTCAAATAACACCTTTAAATTGGCTAATTTGCACTAACAACTCCACTTTAGCACACCAAACAACTATCTCATACCTTGCAGCACAAATGCACCCACTCTGCTCAACTCACCTTTGCCAGCTCACAAAACACCCTGATTCTACCCTCTTGGTAGCACCCTTCAAGCTGCAGGCGCTGCAGGCAAGTGGGCTCCGACCTGGCCCCCGATAAAAATTCAACTAGGCATAAAATGCAAACCATAGCTCCAATCCGCAATCTGAAAAGATGGGTAGGCTCCACAAATTGAGCTCTACACACTTGTATCTCGACTTCCACTTGGACCACCCGTCCCCAGCAGCCCTGTCCGGCAAGAATCTGCAATCCATTGAAACTTCAACGTTCAATAACTTGGGCTCCGTAACTCGATTTGATGAGTTGTCTAGACCTTCTCCTTGAACACTTCAAGCTCTATGTTCCTAGACCCAAAAGTTTTACTTTTCATATCCTTCATCTGCTACCCAAATTAGCCCCTCATGGATCCTTCCTTGGCCTATAAGCCGCATCAGGCATACAATTCTGCTGCTACTTGCCATCCCATGATTTTACTACCTTCTCCAGCCCTTTGCCATGTTTGTGCTCGCCTGCACATATCTGCTTATGCCACCTTCTAGAGTCGACACACTTTGGCTACACCACCATTTCATTGCCCACCCCCCAGTTGAACATTAATGCTCAACCACAAAAGAGCTTTATTCACTACTAACTGACAAAACCTGGCACACACTATGAGAAAACTAAAACCATATGTACATAGAGCTTCAGACGTAGAACATTAACCCTGTGTTTAAGAAACCGACCATCCATCCTTATGAGTGCATAAGTACCATTGGAAAAAACTTGATGAACCTTGTAAGGCCCCGTCCACTTTTTTTTGAACTTGTTCTGAAAGGTGAAGTCAAGATAACTCTTGTACTTCATCACTAGATCACCCTTCTCAATCCGCTTTGCTGGCAAATGTTGGTTGAACTTTTCTACTCTTCTTTCTCGCTGCTTCACATAAAAATCTTCCGCTGCCTCATGATCCATCTTCAAAGTTTTAAGATTTGTAATCCTATCCTCCAAAACATCTTGATGAGTCTTATCGATTCACCACAAACCTTTGAGAACCCCTAATTGCACATGCACAGGCAGGACCGCTTCTCTGCCATATACCAACTCATATGGAGTAAAGTTGGTTTCCACCTTATATGAAGTCCTGTACACCCACAAACATTTGTCAAGATTAGACTCCCACCCTTCAACCTGTTGGTATATATATTTCGTAAGAATCTTGACTATCAGCCCATTGGCACTCTCTACCAAACCACTGCACTACGGATGGTATGGAGATGAAAATCGGTGTTGAATCAACAATTTGTCCACCAGGGCATGCACAAACTTACTTCTGAACCCTTGTCCCTGATCTGATATAAGCACCCAAGGCACTCTAAAGAGGCAACATATGCAATCAAATAAAAACTGAGCAACAGTATGTGCATTTACCTCTTTGACCGCCTTAGCCTTGACCCACTGGGTAAGGTAGTCTATGACCACTACCACATATCTCTTACCGCTTCGCTCACTTGGGTAATGGACCAATTGCATCCAAACCCCACTTTTCAAAGGCATCATGTGTGATCATAGCCCCTTGCTGCTCGGCTACAAGTCGTCTTTCATCCATCACTTGGCACTGATGACACGTCTTGCACCAATAATGCACAACTTGTACAACAGAAGGCCACCAGAACCCACTTCTTAAGATACAAAACAAAACTTGACTCTTACCCTGATGACTACTTTCCTCGTGGCCTTGTTCCAATACCATACCGATCTCTTCCTTGTAAAGGACACGATGTAGCACCCCATCTCTACCATGCAACATAAGATCTTCTCCAACTAGAGTGAACCTTTTATACTTTTGAGCAACTCTCCTCTTTTGTAGCTTGGAAAGCCCGTTGGAACATTGACCTATACTCAAGAAATCGTCAATATCCTTCAAAGCCTCTCTACCTGCATAAGTGGCGAGTCCCAGATACAAACTCGACACTTGAATCTGAACACGACTCCTAGCCAACCGATCTGCTTCCTGGTTTTGTTCTCTTCTCACATTTTTGAACTGCAGTGCTTCAAAAAACTTTAAAAACTTCCTTATGGAAAAAAACCAATTCTTGAGGGAACCCCTCTTTACCTGCCATTCGCCCAAAAGTTGTTGGACAACTAGTAGAGCATCACCTTTTACTACTAACCTTGATATGCCAAATTTAATACATTGCTTGAGTCCCAGGTGTAAAGTAAGATATTCTTCTTCATTGTTGGTATGCACCTCCTCCGAGTCGTAAGCTTTGGAAAAAATAACTATGTCGTGCGGATCTTGAATGACTACACCTCCACCTGCTTTCTGTGTTACCCGTCTGTAAGCACCATCAAACCACATCATGAAGGCCCCTTCTAAGTCCGGTTCCTCCGTATCCTCCTCTCATACCACCCTTGGATAAATTGGTAACTCAACATCCTTGTTGACTAAGATATCCACCAAATGAGACCGTCGAGTGTAATCCACTTTGCACTCAAACGCAAACTCTTGAAGCTCGATTACCCACTTCATGATTCGTTTCACTGACTTCAAGTGTAGCATCACTTCAAGAAAAAGATTGTTAGTAGTCAACACATAAAACTTCCGAACGACCAAATATACTTTGAACTTTCTACAGGCAAAGACCAAAGCAATCACCCACTGTTCCGTCTCCATATAAGTAGCTTTACCCAGAATAATGAGCCTGCTTTCAAAGTAAATAGGCTTATAAATCCTTCCCAGCTTTTGTAGTAGTACTGCTACAAAAGCTAGGATACGGATAGCCACCGTTCCCACTGTCATAGCGATATAAAAATCATCCTCATGATTAGGAAGACATACTGTAGGTAACTAACATAGAATACCGATAGACACCGTTCCCACCTTCATAGAAATATAAAAATCATCCTCATGATTAGGAGGACATACTCTAGGTAAATGAATAGAATACCTTTCACTTTATCAAACGCCTCTTGAGCTTCCTCATCCCATTGAAATCCATGAACCTGCTAAGCCCTTTTTTGAAGAGGGTAGACATATTGAGACAACACTCAAAAGAAGCGGGATAAATACTTTAACTTATGCATGAATGATGCCAATCCCGTTGCACTGGTTTGAGGCTCCATAAGAACCAATGCTTTCACCTTCTTTGGGTCTGCTTCAATTCCATTCTGCGATACCACATGACCAAGAAACTGAACCCTTGGTTGTGCTAGCTTGCACTTCTTGGGATTCAATTGACCTCCCTCTTCATCTAGCCTTTGAAAACATAGCCTTAACTTGGACAAATGTTTTGCCCTGGAACTATAGCAACCAATATCATCCATAAACACTCTGATGAACTTACCCAAGTATGGCCCGAAAATCCTGTTCATTCAATCTTGAAATGTCGCATATGCATTCACCAGTCCAAAAGGCATCCTGCATAGACAAAGCAACCCCATGGAGAAATGAAAGTAGTCTTTAACACTAGGTTGGTAATGGGACACTTTTATGTCCTATTAAGTTACCATTTTCCTTGAATTATGTCAAGAGTTTCAAAATGGATTTTGAGGTGCTATCTATCTAGAAAGTTGTCTCATGAGCTGAAAAAAACTCGACATTTTTTTGGAATATCAATTCCATCTTTAACCTTGTCCTTGCACAACATTTCACAACCTAAACTGTGTGAAAAAACGGGTCCTGTTTTTGGCTTTTTTCAATTTTTTGCAACTATACCACTCTAGAATTCATTTTTGTGAGGTATATAATGCTAGAGAACTATCTTTAGTAGTCCTCAACATGTCCTGATGCCTCTAGGGAGAAATAAATGTTAAAGTTGTAAGTTATGACCAAATTACAAAAATTGTCAAATCCTGTTTTTTAGCCAATTTTAGCTCTTCTATGATTTTTTTGGTGGCTTTCATGATATCCAAAAGCAGTTTTGATTTTCTATGTCGCATATTGTAACATAAAGCTAATATTCCTTGAGTTTTGGGGCACCTAATACCCTATTTTGCATAGTAGACAACGATGGTTGATTTTTTCAATTATAGAAGAAAACAAAACATTCTAGTATATCAAGTATAGTTTTTTCAATATTGTTAGTTTCTTGTGACAACTACATGCATTTTGTAGGTAGTAACCATATCTAGTCATAAGGTTCAAATTTGGCTAGATATTGAATAGTTTCTATGGGGTTCTACAACTCATAATGTTGAACCCAGTTTTTTCATGTTTGTTATATTTAGCACTTCATCTTTGTCCCCAAGATTCCCCTTGGTAAGAGATGTATTATTCTTTTGGCATGCTCCATGGATCCTTATGAACCTAAAGGACAATAGGAAACTAAGAAAAAATGCATATATTATTTGTATTGAGCGTGGCTATAGAAACTTTGATGATAGGTTTGCAGAATGATAAAAATTCAACTTTTTTGTACCTATTTCTTTTGGCAAAACAAAAAATAGTGAGTGAGAAGCAATCATATGTTCTGATCACCAACACATTGAAGTTAACTAGGGAATTTATCTCAAGTCCAACAAAAATCCCTAATCTTATTTTTATGCAACAAAACGTAAGAAATGACTGTTTTTATGAAAATGTACTGGTCCATCAACTTTGGAGGCTTGGTGTGACCAAAAGACGAGAAATTTTACAAGTTTCTTATTTTTTCCATGTGTAATAGGCCTTGAACTATAACCTCATGAAAGGATTTTACAAAATGAGTGGATCTACTGTGGTTTTGGAGGTTTTTTTCAAAACCATGAAAGGACACTTTTATGTCCTGTTAGGTTACCAACCTAGTGTTAACTAGTCCTCCAAAGCAATACCCATATGAAAATACCCTGAAAACCATCCATAACGGAATAGAGTTCATGTCCGGCAACCTAGTTTAAAATCTCATCTTGAAATGGCAAGGGATAATGATTCCGCTTGGTTGCAGCATTCAAAGGCTTATAATCTACACATACTCGGATTTTCCATTTTTCTTTGAGTTAATGAAAACAAGAGAGACCCACTCATACTCCTTTACTAGATATATAATACTTGCCTCTAGAAGTTTGTTGATCTCCTGCCATAGAGCTTCCTTTTGAATATCTTCCAACCTCCTGAGCTTCTGTGCATTTGGCCTCTATCCTTCTTTAAGTAGAATCTGATGCTCCACTCCTTTAGCTCCCCTCAGATCCTTATACTTTATTGCAAATAAGTCAGAGTAGGATGCACATAGGCTCATATAGCATTCCTTCTCCTGCTTTGTTAAATCCGTACCTAGCATATCTTCCACCTCTTTAGTCTATAGACTACAAACAGGAACTTGCATACCTCTCCTTGCAATGGTAGAGTCTACTCTGACTCCGAATGAATCTGTATCCAGCTTCAATAAATCCTCGTCACTCTTTTCCTCTTCAACACTGGTCAACCCTTCATCATAAGTAGACTCCGTCTCATACTCATAACTGGTACTGAAATCTCGATTATCTCCACCTGCTGAGGGATGAAAACAACTTTCCTTGGTCTTTAGGTCCAACATAATCTGTCCTCCATTTTCCTGAGCCGGTAAGGTAAACACCCCGTTCTCCCAATCTTGCTTGGCTCCAATTGCCAACAACCATAGCCTCCCCAATATAATTGGATAAGCATTTTCTCCTGCTTTCTTGAGACCAAAAAAATGATTAAGCATTCAATTCCCATAACCTTTACCTTCACGTCCTGTGCCACTCCTAAACAACGAGCTTTGGCATGACTAGTCATCCTCATTCGCACATTGGATCTGACAACCACTTTAATGCCAATATCCCTCATAGCAGATTCAGTAATAACATTGACTTGGGCACCACCATCGATGTAGGCTTGAACCTGTTTCTTCTTCTCAAGGAAAACATCCACCACCGGAAGCAAATTGGTCGGACTCCCCACCTTTAAGGCTAGATTCTGTACCGCATGCACATCTCCTCCCACTCGTGGAAGCCTCGTAATGACACTGGCTGAACATTGCCTTCTTAACTTAGGGTTTAATGCAAGCAGCTGCCCAAAAGTGATGTTAGCCTTTTGATTTTGAACATCTCTTACCAAATCATACTCCGGATTACCGCATCCCAATTGAAAATCCTTTTGGGTAATTCTCTATCTTCGTCTTCTTGTGCTTGGCTCTGGATACTCTCTACCTTCATTTACCTTTTCTTTCCCCTTCTTTGCTCTAGTTTTACGCTCTATCTCAGTCTCTCTTTCACTTCATGCTCTTTTGTTGGCCATAATGTCAACCTCCTGCCTGTCAACACCAATAATGTTAACCCTTTGTATTTCATCATTACCTGATGGAGCCACGTGTGTTTGGTTTTCAACCTCCTGGTGCCCTCTTTGGCCATTAAACTGTTCCTAACCCCTGCCTCAACCAAACAGAGGATACATGCCACCCCTTTGCCTTGGTGGGTGAGGAGAATCTGTAGCATAGTGGCCTTCATCTCTGCAATTGTAACCCCTGCCAGGCAATTTCCTAGCTCTACCCCTTCTTGTCCTTGCTTGACCTTTGTTCTCTAGCAAAAGATGGTCCATAACTATGTGTCGCCATCTCTCCTTGATGGAAATAACGGTCTTTGATCAACACCAATGAGTAATCAGCGGCTCCTCAGTGGGGGCACCAAAAGATGGAGAGGAGGAATAGAGAACACATCCAGCACACCAAATGTCTGCCTCTCTATAGCCCAGGGATTCCACGGCACCCTTGACCTCTCAAATAACACCTTCAAATTGGCTAATTTGCACTAATAACTCCACTTTAGCACACCGAACAACTATCTCATACCTTGCAGAAACACCTTGCAACACAAATGCACCCACTATGCTCAACTCACCCTTTCCGACTCACAAAACACCCCGGTTCTTCCCTCTTGGTAACACCCTTCAAGCTGCAGGCAAGTGGGCTTAAACCCGACCCCCGATAAAAATTCAACGAGCCATAAAATGCAAACCATAGCTACGATCTGCAATCTAAAAAGATGGGTAGGCTCCATAAATTGAGCTCTACACACCTGTACCTTGACTTCCACTTGGACCACCCGTCCCCAGTAGCCCTGTCCGGCAAGAATCTACAATCCATTTAGACTTCAACCTTCAATAACTTGGGCTCCGTAGTAGCTGGGTTTGATGAGCCGTCTAGACCTGCTGGTTCATCACTTCAAGCTCTGTGTTCCTAGACCCAAAATCTTCACTTTGCATCTCCTTCATCTGCTACCCAAATTAGCCCCTCATTGATCCTTCCTTGGCCTATAAGATGCATCAGACATACAATTCCGCTGCTACCTGCCATCCCATGATTTTACTAGCTGCTCTAGCCCTTTGCCATGCTTCCGCTCGCCTGCACATATCTGCCCATGCCACCTTCTAGATTCAACACTTAGACCACAAACTTGGCACACAGGGCCTTAACATGAACAATGAGGTTGAGAATTACAAGGCCACCTTGGATCCCCAGTCAAGTAATGCCTTCCCACTTTGCCCATTGCCATGGCGCCAAGGTTTTAGTGTTGTTCCTCCATAAGAATCTTTTAACTCATTTTAGAAAGTCCTTCCAGTTGCATTTGGCTATTTTGAGGAGTGGGCTAGTGAAGCAAATATAAGAAAGCATAAAAAAGTTAATCACTCTGACTCAACTCTGGAAGGGGAGCATAACATACTCCCACCTTCTCATTTTTCTCTGAATCTTTTCAAGGACTCACTCTAACCTTTGCTTCTGAGTAACTTCCACCCGTAAGGGGGCCCCAAATGCCTAAATATCATACCTGTATATGCTTTTTAATATATGAAGCTTTGGTATGAATTAAAAACCGCTTGCAACGACATGGAAAACACTTTAGTGACTATGAGGAACTACTTTATTTTTTCTCAAAACTCACAATGGTGAGTGGATTATATTGATAGATCCAAAAAATTATGTATTCTCTTCATGAGCATGACGAGCCATAAACATTTCAACGAATAACAAATACATCGACTGATGGTGGAGCCACCCCACAACCATGGATAAGCCCATATTTTCACCTTTTCTTGTTTGTTATTGTGACACGAAGGGTCCTATTCCACTCCTCTAAGTTCATTTTCTTTCCAATGGCAATGATTGTTACCTTGCTCTCTTGGACTATTTCCGTGAACTTTTCTACTTCCAAGGATTTCGTAAAGATTCAACAGATCCTTGCCTTCTAGATGTGTTCAAATTAGCAATACCTCACAATTTGTGTAGTAATGAGCAATGCATGGCTCCCAAACATCATCCCTCCTAAGAAGACATCAACTTTCTTAAAGAATCCTATTTTCTAGGTCTTTTGGACCCATTTTCAAATCTTACCTACCAAATCATAGAAAGTCGAACATTCCTTGAAGGGTGTGAGTGGTCTTCACTAGTAGTTCTACATTGCAAGGATCTATCTGGACCATGTCCATGGCAAGGACCCACTCCAATTGGCATGGCTCCCCATAGAAATTTCCATAAGAAAACCTTCATCTCATGCGGCCATTGAGGGTGCCATATGTTCTTCATGATCGTTGCCCACCTTGACTGTGACCTGACTGTGACCAATTTTTACCCCACCGCTTATTGAACGGGGAGAAACAATCCTATGATACCATAAGGGTGAGATACACATCCTTAGTTTGTGGTTTGAGGATTTTTTTTTCATAGGGTAGTGCCAAGCTTTCTACTTGACCTTGAATTCACAGTTCAGCAAATACCACCTATTGAGCCATATTAAAGTGCTATTGATGAGTAATTGTTTTGACCCACTGAGGCTAAACTCGCAGGCTATCTGATCCGATTCTTTCCAAAAGCATTTTTTTGTAGTCCCACAATTGGCTTATACGTCGAATACCTTTGTAATTAATCTTTTTGGCAACTTTCCTCTAGAAAGGGGTCAAAGGGATGCCCCTATCCTTACAAAGCCAAGGGGACCATTGAGATATAGAGTTGTGGAAGTACACTTATATTTCTCCCCATTATAAAGAAACGAACTTTTGAGTAAACTCGCTTGTCATACCTCCAAGTTTCAGGATGGCCCATTGCAAGGCCACCAGCTTGTCTTGCATCTCAGGCCCTTTCCACTCGCCGCCTTTTTTGCAAGCATACTCTAGAGCTATCCATCATATCATTGGCCATAATTTTTGAATCCTGACCTTTCTTATCAAGGGCTACCATAAACTTGGCACATTGGGCCTCTGCATGAGTGCTAGGGTTAAGGATCCCAAGCCGTCCTTGCTCCACATGTCTTGCAATTGTATCCATTTCACCCACTACTAGGGTGTTGCACCTTTAGTTCTTTTCTTCCACAAAAATCTCTTTACTGTTTTTTGAAACTCTTTTTAGTTGCATTTAGCTAGATTGAGCAATGGACCATTAAAGGCTATATAAGGCATCATATAGGATTGATAACCTTTACTTTCGTCAAAAAGAAGAGAAGAAAAAACTCCTATATTCACATCTTAATCTTGGTTTTCTACATAACCCACAGAACCCTGCTTATGAGTAATGTTCACCGCGCCAAAGCAGCTCCCAGGTGCCTCAATACAGCTCCTCAAGATCCTCTAATATATGGTCACATAACCAAGTATAGTAAGCACCACACATACTCGGATGCTCACCCTCTGAAATGCTTCTGCGAGAAACAGCTTGAGAAATTTCTCGGGTATGAGCGGAGAAAAGAAAGGGACCTCTAAGAGGAAGACTCTAGATGGTATTGAGGAAAATCTTGGAATGGGGGATAAACTGTACGAGCAAGAACTACCTTGCAAAGAACCCAGGATCTCGTGTCCTTTTGACGCAGTAGTATCGAGGGCCAAGTCCCATAGCCTCTGTAACCATAGCAAGTCGGGTATTCTTGCGGAAATGTTCTCTACCCTAGAGAGTCACTCTTGTGAGATGTCTCCATGTCTTCCATAACGTCTGGCCGACACAAGAATTTGGCCGAGGAAACAGGAGATCTTTGTATCACTCTAAGAACTATCTTTTAGCTACCTCATGTGCACTTTGCAAGTGAAAGATGCATATAGGAAGAACCAAGTCTTCTTTCCAAGAAGCCATCAAATAAGAAAATGACTAAGTTATAAGAGAGTGAAGATCGCAAAAATAAGAGGATAACAAGTGCTGATAAAGAAAGGATTACCAATAGCTTATAAAGAGGAAGTAGCGTATCGAAGAAGCCACAAACGTAATGACTTATTCAAGAAGACTCCAATATTATATTAGCATATTTTTGGGGATGAATAAGTGTAAGAGAAGTCAAGCTGAAAGCGTTAAACAAGAAGTTAAGTCGCAAGACGTATCCGAGAAGCTTCATCAATTATGTATTTTATTCGAGTTGAGGACGGCTCTTTCGTTTTTTTTGGGGGAGAGATGTTGCCTTCAATAGACTCAAAGAACTCTTGACCAGCAGTCTTGTCCGCATTAACCTTGACTAATTCACTCCTTGGCTCTTCTTTACCCGAGGAAGTTCAATAAGAAATTCAGGTAGACCCTTATATTAGAACTCTTCTACAAGAGATTCAAGCTTAGAATCCGAGGGAGCGTTTAGCTGACTATACCTTAGCAGATGGTCTTCTTTACTTCAAACAACGGATGTGCGTTCCCACCAGTTTGCGCACCCAGATTTTAAAGGAATCCCACGATAACCCGTTGGCAGCTCATCCCGGGTACCATAAAATGTTTGCTACCCTTCTAGGAATTTTTACTGGCCTAAGATGAAGAAGGACATCTTGGATTATGTTCGAAAATGCCTTACTTGCCAGAAGACCAAAGTAGAATGCATCAAGCTACCTGGTAAGCTTCAGCGCCTAGATATTCCTTAGATGAAGTGGGAATGTCTAAGTATGGACTTTTTCACTGGTCTTCCAAAGACAATTGGAAACTATGATTCTATTTTTGTCATACTAGATAAGCTCACTAAGGTGGCTCATCTAATTCCAGTCAAGCAGGCAGACATTGACATAGCCCAAGTATTTGTCAAAGAGGTAGTAAGATTACATGGAATCCCTGCCAGAATCATCAGTGATCGAGATACCAAATCTACTTCTATGTTTTGGCAAGCCATGTTTCGATCTCTGGGTACCCAACTGAATCTCAGCTAAGCATATCATCTGGAGACTGATGGTCAAACTGAGCGAGTGAATCAAAGTCATTGAAGATATGCTTCGAGCATACTGCAATCAACAGCCCCAACAATGGATCAAATTCCTTCCCCTAGTTGAGTTTGCTTATAAGTCTTCTCACCATTGCAGCCTCCGAATGTCACCCTTTATAACCTTGTATGGTCAGGAATGTTTAGTCCCTCTTCGATTAGCCGAACCAACTCTTCATGTTCCTGCCACTAAGTCTACCCTGGAAGACGAAGGAGTACGAGCGGAAGTACGACGCGAGAGAGAGTGCGAGAAGAAGAGTACGACGATATGGTGAACTCGCTCTACTGTAATGTGTAGAGCATAGTGAGTTCTTATTAGGTTTTTACAAAAGAATATGTGTACATACCTGGCGGCCCGCCCACTTACCTGGGCGACCACATTGGGCTTTATACCCCAACAACCTCCCACTTAAAGTCCAATGTGGTACTTTAAGTGTGAGAGAAGCTACTATACAAGCTAATATACAAGAGATGTAGAGAAGTGATGTACTACCCTACACCTAACTGCTTGCGAAGATGCGCAAAGCTCTCTGAGGGAAGTCCTTTTGTAAGTAGATGAGCAGGATTTTCTGTGGTGTGAACTTTGACAAGCTGAAGTTACTTATCCTCGAGCATTTCCCTGATGAAATGATACTTCACATCCACATGCTTTGTCTTTGAGTGATAAACTGGATTGCGAGCCAATTGTATAGCACTTTCACTATCACAATATAACACAGGCATCTCTTCTTTGATTCCCAAATCTGTTACTAGTCGATTAAGCCAAATTGATTCTTTGCATGCCTCTGATGCTGCAACATATTCAGCCTCTGTAGTAGACTGAGTAACACAATCTTGTAATCTAGAACGCCATGATACTGCTCCACCAGCCAATGTAAAGACATACCCTCACGTAGACCTTCGGTTGTCTAAGTCACCTGCATAATCTGAGTTTGTAAAACCCTTTACACTTAGCTCCTGACTCCCATAGCATATACGCATACTCTTTGTAGCTTTCAGGTATCTCAATATTCCTTTCACTGCCTCCCAATGTTTCTTGCCTGGGTTTGACATGTATCGACTTACTACTCCCACTGCAAATGCAATGTCTAGGCGAGTAGCAATCATTGCATACATCAAACTACCCATTGCAGACGCATATGGAATCTTATCCATTTCAGCCTGTTCTTCCTCAGACACAGGACAATCTTGTTTGCTAAGTTTCACATATGGTGGCAATGGAACACTCAATGCCTTTCCCTTCTCCATATTGAAACGTTGCAAAACCTTGTCAATATACTCTGTTTGAGATAACCAAATCAACTTCTTTGATCTGTCTCTCTCAATGCGCATACCAAGTATATGACTTGCCTCACCCATGTCTTTCATGTCAAACGATTTTGCCATCTTTGACTTCAAAGCTGAAATTTCTTCCAAGTCCTTGCCAGAAATCAACATGTCATCCACATACAAAATAAGGATCAGCCAACTACCATCCTTAGCCTTCTTTGTATATAGACAGTGATCGAACTCACTACATTTGTAGCCTTGAGAAAGCATAAACTTGTGGAACTTATGGTACCATGCCCTCGGTGATTGTTTTAAGCCATAAAGACTCTTTAACAACTGGCATACCCAATCTTCCTTGCCTTTCTCAACAAACCCTTCTGGCTGCTGCATGTAAATTTCCACATCTAAATCACCATGCAAGAACGCTGTCTTGACATCCATTTGGTGCAACACCAAATCTAATATGGCAACCAATGGAAGAAAGCATCTCAATGTAGTCATCTTGACCACCGGAGAGAAGACTTCATCAAAGTCAATTCCTTGTTCTTGCTTAAAGCCCTTGGCAACAAGCCTTGCTTTGTACTTTGGCTGACTATCATGAGCGGTGATCTTATACCTATAAACCCATTTATAGGGTAGAGCCTTTTTGCCCTGTGGTAATTTAACTAGCTTCCATGTCTTGTTTTTATGCAGAGCTGTCATCTCTGACTGCATGGCCAATTGCCAATTCCCAGAGTCCTTCATTTGCACTGCTTCCTTGTAACATGAAGGCTCATTGCAATCAGTCAACATGACATAGTTCATAGATGGAAAAAACCTATCAGGAGGTCGTGTGACACGTCCAGATCTACGCACAATAGGTGGCTCATGTTCAGCCACAACCTGTGGTTCCACTCTATCCTGTCCTTGCTCCTCTTGAGCCCTGACATTTTGTCTTGCACGTGTAGGTCCATCTTCTTGGAAGACAACTCTTCTAATCTCCTCAATTGTCTCTGGTTTAGAATGATATTTGGATTCATTAAAGTGAATATCATTGCTGCAGACAACCTTTCTGGATTCGGGATCCCAAAGTCTGTACCCCATCTCACCAGAATTACCATAGCCTAGAAAGATGCACTTTCTACTCTTTGGCTCAAGTTTGTTCCTAAATTCCTTTGGAACGTGAGTATATGCCTCACAGCCAAAGACTCTGAGATGCTTGTATGAGGGCATTTTGCCTGACCATACCATCTCTGGCACTCAATCCTTCTGCAAAACCTTGCTAGGAGATCTATTTACAAGATGAACAGTTGTTGATACAGATTCAGCCCAAAACCCATTTGGCAGTTGTGCATTAGACAACATACTTTTGACCTTCTCTTGTATGGTCCTATTCATCCTCTCAGCAACACCATTTTGAGGAGGATTGTAAGGAGCAGTAAGTTCACATTTTATACCTTTTGACTCACAAAAGTCCTGAACGGTCTTTGAAGCATACTCTCCACCATTGTCAGTGCGTAAGCATTTAAGCTTCTTGCCACTCTAATTCTCCACAACTGTCACAAACGTTTTGAAAACACTAAACGCTTCATCCTTGAGCTTGAGAAAGTAAACCCATACTTTCCTCGAGTAATCATCTATAAATGTCATAAAGTAAGAAGCTCCCCCTAGAGATAGGTTAGGCATAGGTCCACACAAATCACTATGAACAAGTGCCAACTGTGTATCTCTTCTACTGCTTCTATGCTTATGTGGCTGCTATGTTTTCTTACCATACAGACAATGTTCACAGAATTCAAAATCATTAAATGAAAAGCCAGGCAAATAACCAGAACGAGACAAGATTTCCATTCCCTTCTTGGACATATGTCCTAACCGACTATGCCACAAAGAAACGTTCGGCTGCTCGATTACATTGATTACATTTTTAGAGACATTCGATACACAAATCATGTAAAGTCCTCCAGACTTTACTCCATGTGCTACTATCATAGAACCCTTGGATATCTTCCACATGTTCTGTCCAAAAGTGGTGACATAGCCAGCATCATCAAGTAAACCTGTGCTGATCAAGCTCTTTGTAATTGCGGGAACATGTCTCACATTCTTCAGCGTGAAAGAAGAGCCATTCTCAAAATTTCAATTGAACATCTCCAACACCTAAGATCTCACATGTCTGCCCACTTCCTAGCCGAACATGATCTTTAGTGGTCACATAAGAAGTAAACCACTCCTTGTTTAGAGACACATGAAGTGATGCCCCTGAGTCTATTATCCAGTCACTCAGTGCATTTACATCAGATGCTGTAAGAAGAGCTGAGTCCATTGTATTCTTCAAGAAGTAGATGTCTCCTGACACTAGACTGTCATCCTCTGCAACAGTGTTTGTCACATTTATTTCTTGAATCTTCACTGAGGACTTGTTCTTCTCACCATGGTCTTCAGCTTTCTCTTTGCCTTTTTCTGCTTTCCATTCTCTGCAGTCTCTTTTCATGTGACCCTTCTTGCCACAATGGTAGCATTCTATGTCACTCTTGCCTTTAGCACTGCGGGACTTGCTACGAGACTGATTCCTCTTTCCACCTTTGTACTTTTCTTTGGTCCTTCCCCTGACAACTAAAGCTGTTCCTTTGCCTTTGTCCATTGTCTTTCTATTGGTTTCTTCAGTAAGAAGACTTCCTTCTACACCTATTATGTTCAAACCATCTGGAGGTGCAGAATTACTTAAAGCTGCGGGAAAAGTGTCCCAACTTTCCGGCAATGTGATCAACAGGAACATAGCTCTAAGAGGTTCATCAAACTTGACACCTTGAGCTGACAACTGACTATAGATTGTGTTGAATTCATTCAAATGATTGGACATAGGTGTCCCTTCTTTCATCTTCAAGTCAACAAGCTTCTTAAGCCAGTATACCTGTGAAGCTGCACTCTGCTTCTCATAAAGATCACTCAGCTTCAACCATGCTTGATAAGCGGACATCTCGTCTGCTACATTGAAGTAAACTCTTTCTGCCAAAGTCAGTATAATGGTAGAAAGTGCCAATTCATCCATTTCGCTCCACTCATCTTCGTCCATATCTTCTGGTTTTATCCCCTTGAGCTTTATAGGTTTTATCTGCTTCTTTTGTACCAACACGTGCCAAATCTGCTTCTTCCACAATGGGAAATTGGTTCCATCCAGCTTCTTGATATTGTAAAGAGCAGTGTCCTGTGATCCAGCCATAGCTACGCTTCACAGTAGTTTACTTTTCTGGGAAAAATTCGGCAGAGTTTCCCATGTAAACTGACCTCTGAACCAATATCAACCTGTCAAATGAACCAAGAAAGCTTCAGATTCTGCAAAAATTTTGGCAGAGTCTCCTTTGTAAAATGGCTCTGGTGTACTAAAAAAACAGACCAAAAAACAGCTCAAAAAACACTGTCTCTCTGACACTGTAAGCTGTGGGTAAACCAGTCCTGCACCTGTACTATCTCTGACTGTCCTATCACTGTCCTGTAAGCATAGACTGCGACAATGCCTCAACGGCAGTAAAGCAAAGATGCAATCCCAACTGTCTAACTCACAGTCAATACATCCTAGCTGCCTATCTAAGGGTGCTCGAGGGATCGCTCCAAGACCTGTATCACCGAAAGGATCTCAACATTCGAGAATCCCCCAGCTCAATAAAACCTCACTCGACCCTCAACAAAGGCTGCAGTAAATCTGACAGTACATAGACTTCCCACAAAGTCATACATCCACAAATTTCCCACTGTATGCCGTAACCACTGTGGCGGTTTTTTGTTGCGTGACTCACAGCCAGCAAACCCTCAACAGACATACATCATCTCTGACAATACATCCCATGTGGAAGTACCTGCAATGTCAGGATGAAATCTGGAATATCAAGCAGCAAACACAAGCTACCTGATGAACTAGTAGATGTCGCCTACAGTTTGTGTGTAGATGCGCCCATGTCGTATGTGACACGCCTCCAAGAACTGTGAGCCGTCCTTCGATGTGTAGACAGCCACAAATCAACACTCTAGGAGTGTCGATATCCTCAGCACCTGCAGTCGTAGGCCAAAAACCACAAATTTGCAGAGTCGGATCTGCACCCGCCGAGACCATGTAGTCGAAAATGGCATGCGCAGACCTTTGTCGAAGCCAAACGGTGGCCGAGATGACCTCAGAATGAAATTCTGAGAACACCGAGCCCTTCGGGCTCGCCCACAGGATTTGGGGCTGTGTCTTCGCCTGTCGAATTTCACTCCAATCTAAGCTGGTGACTCTAGCCTCCTGCAGTGCTGCCGCGAGCCTCGATCTGAGCTCTGATACCAGTTGAAGGAGTACGAGCGGAAGTGCGACACGAGAGAGAGTGCGAGAAGAAGAGCACGACGATATGGTGAACTCGCTCTACTGTAATGTGTAGAGCATAGTGAGTTCTTATTAGGTTTTTTACAAAAGAATATGTCTACATACCTGGCGGCCTGCCCACTTACCTGGGCGACCACATTGGGCTTTATACCCCAACAGAAGAGATGGAACATCAACTTCTAGTCACTAGAAACAACCTAAAGAGAGCTAGTGATAGGCAGAAGAGCTACACTGATCTTCTTCGCTCCGCTAGAAGCTTTAGCAAAGGTGAACAAGTTTTCCTCAGAGTCAAAACCAAACGCAGCTCCTTAAAGCTAGGGAAATTTTGTAAGATTGCATTCAAAAATTGTGGACCTTTTGGAATCAAATCAACATCTCCCTTTTTTCCCAAGACCTTGATCATATTTTTGGTTGGTTCTTTGGAACAACTTCTAATTATTCTTCAAGATATCGATGGCACTTTTGATGTAATTTTTATGCGGATGTAATCAATCCTTATATTTATGGAATTCAAGCATCTCTAGTCAGTCAATTCTTTTGAGATTCAAATTGTCTATGGTGTTTTACAGATCTAATTGTTATGATACGTGAAATATTTGATTACCAAGTGAAAGATGAGGTAGTAAGCTATAGACATAAGAGAAATAAGGATGGAGGAAATAAATTGGGTACACAAGGAAGGTGATATTGCAAGATTGATTGAAAGATCAGTATGAAATCCTTAACTGTAAAGAACATGGTATCAGTTGGATGATATTAATAGAGAAATGAGTCAACGCTCAAAACGAAAAAAAGTTAAAGTCTGGGTAATAATGGTAAGATTTTCACAAAGTGTATTCAAGCTAGATAGAGAGCAAAGTGAATAAATGATCTTCATACCTCATCAGAGTAACACAATCTGGTCACACCAAAGGAAAAATACGTAGTTGAGTAAGATCACACTCAGTAATTAAATTAACCCCAAGTCATTAAGACTTCTTATGATTAAGACTTTTGAGTCAGCGCTAAAAATGCAAGAGAAGTGTATTATTCAAGGTCCATACTAGCTTCACTGTCCTTTAATCTAAATACCCTAAAGTTACTGACCATCTTCAATCATAAGTTGACCAAAGATTGAGTCTGTCTACTCTCTATAGCATGTCCCGAGCTGAGGACAACTCTTTCTTTTTGTTGGGGGAGTTTGTAAGGTCCCTCCCTAAACCCTAGAGCCATTCAGGACTTTTTCAGCCTAGAAAATAATTTAGAAAAAGCAAGACCGACAAAGAAGACATGTGGACAACGAGACTTTACTCGAGAATGAAAAGACAAGGAAATTTCGGATAAGAAATTACGTCATTCCTATATTTTTTCAAAAAGAATAGGATTATTTTTATACTTCTTCATCAAAAGCCATGTGGGAGTTCATCTAGATCAAGAACTGGGAGAAAAAGGGACTAACTTGATTGAAAGATAAAGTTAAGAGATAAGAATTAAGAAGGAAATCGGGGTCCAATAGGAATTAAGAAGAGAATTGGGGTCCAATAGCAATTGAGAAGAGAATTGGGGTCCAATAGCATTTGAGAAGATAATTAGGGTCCAATAGCAATTGAGAAGAGAATTGGGGTCCAGTAGGATTTGAGAAGAGAATTGAGGTCCAATAGGAATTGGGGTCCAATAGGAATTGAGAAGAGAATACTCACCATTTCCTATATAAGCACCCCCTCTCCTTTTTAATTTTACGCACATTATTGCTAAGCTACTTGCATACTTGCCATGCTAGAGATTATGCTTAAGTAAATCAAGGTTTCCATTAAACCTTGCTTTTGCTCTCTCCATCTCTTGAAGGCCAAACCCTTGAGGGTTTTGTGAAGAAGATCTCCTCTCCTTCCTCTTCATCTTAAATCCCTTTCCTTCATCCTTGAGCCTCACATCTCTTCAAGAAGGACTTCAACCCCACTCCCCTCTTGTTTAGAGGAGGTAATCTTCATTTCCAGTAGCATTAATTAATCTATGTGTTTTAATACTAGGAAGGTTTATGTGCATAATTTTAGGTGTAAGCTTTAGTTACTACCTTATATTTTAGGTTTAACTTTAATGGTAACCTTGGAATTAGGGTTAAGTATTAATGGTAGTTATGCATCATTCGGTTAAGATTCAAAGCTATATTTGCACTCATTGTGTCGAGGAATATGTGTTCAAAAGGTGAGTCGGGAAGGCACGGCGCCTCTAGCTGTGAGAGGTGCAAGGAAGAGAGTTGCAGTAGACACAATTAATGGAGACAGAGATTAAAACAGACAGCTTGATCCAGATTCCGAAGCTTGATAACTCAAAACAAATAATCAATAGTATCCCTTCTTAATCAAAAGTAATGGAGGAGTTTATGCTCCTTACAAGGTTTGACCTGCCTTAATCTAGGTGCTAATTAAGAAAAGAAAGCTTCAGTGATGATGATAATGTCTGGTCTGATGTTAATAGTACCAAATAAGATCCTTGCCTTCATCGGTATGCCAAATCTACCTTGATTTTCTTCGCTTTCCTTTTGCTGCTTCAAGGTTCAGAGAGAGTTGATGTTTTTCCTGCTATGGCTATGGGAGCTTTGGATTAGGATTTATGGCTTGGTTTCAAGCTGCTTGGCTTAAGATTACTGCTTAGGTTTAAGGCTTAAGCTAGTCGGCTTAGGATTGCGGCTTAGATGGGTGAGAAGAGGAAAGGATTCGAGTGGATATGGAGGTTTAGATTAAGGTTAAGGAGGTTTGGTTTAAGCTTGCATGCTTCTAGATTACCAAGATTATGGGCTTGCTTAGTAGTAGGATTCGGTAGATTATGATGGGTTTAGGAATTTAAGATTGGAGATAAACCAATGTGGATCTTGTTTAGGATTATAATGGGTAACGGATTATCGGCTTAGGAAGCCTAGCTTAGGAGCGATTACAAATAAGATATGAATTTAACTTAGGATTAGAGTAGAGCTTTAAAGGCTAATGGGCTTTTTTTTCCATGGGAGAGAAGAAGAAGGAATGAACCGAGGAAGACTCCAAAAGAGTAGCTCCCTCCCTTTTTATAGAATCCCCCTTTAGGTTGCATGTGAAACTTTCCTCCTTCTATTCCTGGCTAACCCATTAGCAATATCGCTAATGGGCACGGTCTCTTGGTGATGTGGCACTGTCAAAATACGGCCTTCACAAAAATTGACGCGAGTGGTGCCGAAATTCTGCACAAGGTGGCCCTAGGAAAATCTCGTTTCTGCGGCGCCGTCATCTGCCACTTGTAGAGCCCGAGGCAACACTATTTCTCCTGCTTGCAGGATCTTGTCATTACCTACTTCGCCTATGCCATGCTTCCCCATTTCCTTTTCCTCTCTCACTTGCATTTAACCCTTCAGATGGCCTTCACGCAACCAACTTAGTTTGGTTTGGGCGGGATTTTTTGTGCTAATGGCCATTAAATGAGCCTTTGGGGCATTGGGCGGTCAAGATTCTTGAAAGGGCACCACGTTTGATTTACATCTCGGCCCCTAGCCACAGCAATGCCAAGCATGACTCTTCGGGCGGCTCGCAGGCTTCATTGGGTACCACATTTGGCCTACATGTCGGTCAAAGCATCGCCAAGCACCACATCTTTCTTCATCCGCCCTCGACTGACAATATCATCGTGAATTTTATTGTCCATAACAACATCTCAAATAATGCCAAAATTACCCAGCTCAACAATGCTGGAAACTGACACTGGACTATACATGCCAAGCCATAAATCCCATTAGACTTCTCAAATTTCATAAATGCATACAAACCCTACTAAGGCTGTAAAATTCCTAGATGGCACTCCGACCGAGCTGAGTAGGCTGGCACCGAACCGGCCACCGCTGAATCTATAACGGCCCAATAACTTGGGAACCGTGACTCAAATCAATGATCTGAAAAAACTGATGTGCTCCACAATCTGAGCACTTCAAGCACATGCATTCATTTCAGTCTTGTGCCCGATCATCCGGTACGGATCTCTTCAAATTGTCATAACTTCTTATCTGTAGCTCCAATTGAAAAGCCATAAAGAAAGGACTGTAGAGAACTTTGAGTACAACTTTGATTAATAAAATCACAGCTCTAACCACTTCAATCATACTTACTAGTTAGCATTACCAAGACATCTTTTGGCCCTTGGAGCCGCATCTGGCATACTTTTATCTTAAAGTTGGCTTGCTAGCAAGCCCTTATTTTTGTTGAGTAATCCTGTAAGATTCAAATCAACCGGATTGGCATGTCTTTGCTCGTTTTCTTGTCATGGAAGCGGAGTGGCACAACATCCACCCCCTCTGAACCTGCATAGCCTTCGGTCTATGCCAACCAGTCTTCAAGCTGTATCTTCTATAAATACCTTAAGCTACTTGTCATCAAGCTCATGTAGTTGGTAAAGACATGTAGAACAAAAGAAGGTTTAAATCATAGCATCAATAGTCTAGATCAATTATCTGGAAGTTGTCCCCTCACAAATCTTTGAACTGTAGTGGTCGTATCTCCGAAGCATTCAATTATGAAAAATCTGTTTAGTGAACCCCGCCAAACTCAAGTGCTCCAGTCACTTATGCACACGGCTTGACCATCAGGCTTGCTTTAGGGAACTCAAGTATGCCTTACTTTGTCTGCACACGGAATGGTTGTCAAGTCCTTTACTTCAAGTTCTGGTAGCAAAACCATCTCAAAAGATGTGAAGATACTATAACAATTGTCCAAAGATGTCAACTGGAAGCTAGCCGTGTAAGCTTATTGATCATATAACCAAAAACCCTTTTGTCTTAGAATACATCCAAAAACAAATCTACTGCAAAGTAACCTGCCACTATAGGAAAATAAATGATATCCTTAAATCTGCAAGTTGCTCTTCAATAGCTCCCAGGATCAAATGGGATAATAAGAAATTGCCCCAATAGTGGAGCAACATAATATTCACATGAGCATACATATCCTGTATCGATCAACTTCAAGAATTTCTGCTCCAAATATGCTATTCCTGGATCTAGCAAAAAGAAACCACAATATATACACAAAAATACCCATCCATAGTGAACCTGATTTTGAAGATCTGTTGAATCACCTGGATCAAATACCATTAAGATCACATAGCATTGATGGGTTCTGCAATATACTAAAGGTTCACGTGAAGCATAGTGTAGCATCCACATCTCATAAACTTTTGGTAACTTAAGGTCGTTACCAGCGAGAATTAAAGAATTCTGACTCCCTTTTACTGGTAGCTAGGACATCACTCACATAAGAATTATTAGGAATAGTATCCAACTGCAACCACATTTAGCACATTGTCCAAATAAATGAAAAACCATGTGCACTTTATGTAATATCAAGGATGATTTAGCATCATCACCCCCTTTAGCTTCACAGCAATTATGAAAAACCTTGGGACTTTCTGGACCTGTATCATCACAGAGGTTTTTTCCTAGTTTTTGAGTTTGATAATGTACAATAGCTTTATCTTGTAGATCTTCATCTATAGCATCATTGGGAAAATCACCCTTGGAAGTCTCAACATTCATCAAATCTATAGGACTTGGCTCCTGTTGCAGCCCGTATATAAGCATAGATGTAAAATCCATGTCAATATCCTATTCCCAATCAGCATGATCTAGGAAATCTTCAAACTTATCAATATCCTCCTCTGCTTCCTCATCTGCATCCATGCTACTTAGCAAGTCACTATAACCTTAAAAAGGTTCATCAGGCACCCCCTTTGAAGGGTACATGCTTCACAGAGCTCTCCTATACTGCTATAACCTTCTTCTTCAGATTGGAAAAAAAAACCATCAATTATGGAATCTGCTTCTGTGATAATAGAATCAACAAGCATATTGCTAGGAGCAACCATAGGTTCTTTGGCATCTTCAGGGTCATCTTGTGTTAGGTCCACAGTCTCGGCCACTTCATCAGCTATTGTGTTAGGACAAGGGTCCTGTACCCTAAGAACTAGGATAGTCATGGACTACGGCCAAGGGTCGGGCTAGGCAATGTGGACAGGGGATCCGTCTAGGGCAAGGGGCTAGGAGCCCGCCTATATAAAGGGAGGTTGGGAGGAGGATCTCAAGGCCTAGTTCCCTAGTTCTTACACTGCTATCAGAGCTTAGGAGTCTCTCTTCCACTCTCTCTCTCTAGGCGTGGTCTCTTTAGGTTGCTAAAAGGAAGCTCTTTCGGTGAGAACCGTGGCTTTTTGGGGGCTTTTCCAAAAATAGATAATTTTCTTGCCAAATCGGGGTGCCTTTCCCGTTTTGGAACTCTGTGTGTGGTGGGTGATTTTGCGAGGATTTTGGCTTGGAAGGGGCGCCATGGGGAGGTAGGGAAGTTGCCAAGAGCCTGCGGCCATAGCCGGCCTCCCCTAGCCACAGCATCCTCTCCTCGCACTCGCACTCTGGAGAGCTCACTGCCTACGTTTTTTTCCCTTCAAAAATTTACTATTTTCACATTTGTGAGGCCTTTTGGCCATTAACCTTAGGCCTTTGCCACTACTAGTGGCCCTTCCCATAGGCAAGGCAGCGCCTTCGTGTGCTGGCAAGCCTCCCCTAAGTTGGGGTGATCTGGTGGAAGGCAAACGACCGCAAATACTTGTTGAGCGGGAATAACTTAGATTTCCAAATTGGCTGGAAACCACATTTGGCAGTTTCGCACACCACGAATTCCAACCGATTTTCCGTTTGCATAAGATGCAAATCCAGTTATCGGCTACTACGCATTGATCCGTGTTTTCAAGTACATCCTCGGTTGCAAATCAATTTTTGATTTCGCGGTTGCTTGGGATTTACAATCTGACTTCGAATTCGGCGTTCGGTTCAGTTGAAGACATAATTACCCAGTTAATTATCGCAACCTACTTTGAGCTAGTGCTGACGTTCCTCAGTGATTTCGCCTCTTCGCAAATTCTATCGGGACTTGAAATTCACCTTCTTTACGACCGCCGGCGAGGTTAGCACGACTAACTACCTCTGTGTTCGATATGGCTATGAGTTTTTGTTGCACTCCAAGGTACTGTTTTCTCTTTTGTTCGCACAACACAGATTCACCATGAGTGCGAAAATTGATGATCAACACATGTTTGACTTTGCATACCTGGAATTGGCTACACCTGTGGATGTCACGGGGCCGAATACTCTCACGGAGGGTACCATCGTGGCAATAGGGATGGATGGTGCAAACCCAGGTGATCAATCTCTGTCTCCTCATTTATCAAACCCTCCTCCTGAGAGTGTGTTAGATGTTCTAGAGGATGACATTCAATTGCCAGATGCCAGGGAGTTTGTCACTTGGCAGAAGTGGAAAACTTTTGATGCTCAATGTCAGGGTTCAAATCTTGGTTACACAAGTAGAAAATCTTACACAACTAATTTACAGAATGCTACCAGAATCAGCTCTCCACTTGCCAGCAACCCAAGGGGTTGCCAATTTACCAGTTATGACCAAAGCGGTCCAACATGTCCGAAATAATTCGGTTGTCGGAACAAATCGGGGCAGGACCAACGTGCTCAAGAAGCGCCTATCACCATCTGACTTTCAACGTGAAAAAAGTCAAAAATTATGCTTTATTTGCTAAGGAACGCATCAAAAAAAGCAGTGTCCACATGTCCGACAACTTAAGCATGATGCATGAGTTCGTGATTTGACATACACTCCAATTTTGGTGCATGGCACAGTAGTTATATGGCTTTTGAACATGTTATGCTTAGCCATTTTCTCATACTTGAATATGGATTTTCAGCTTATTGTAAGTTTTTTTTGAATTGGGCACTGGTACGTCCCAATTGTTTTTCTGCCATAGTCATTTTTGGTACGACTAGTCACATCATCTCGACTTATACGATCTATCGAAAACATTATGAGATGCATGCAAGATCACTGAAATAGGGTGTATATGATACACGTGTCCTAAAACTTTACGTTTTGCATTTACTTTGGACAGTATTGTGAAAAGCCAAATGCTTGGCCCATTTCACATGACACAAGGCTTCGAATTGGTACTCTGATTAACTCAGCGACAAGAGCAGTTGGCATCCAAGTTTGGGGCACCTACATTATTAAGGATATCATCTCATCGAATCCCTACCAGTCTAACCGGTGCAAGGCACTTGGCATTAGGGCCAAAAACGACTCAAAAAGGGCTGTGTAAGGAATTGGTTAAATTACCAATTAGCAGAGCCATTTGTGGTCAAAACGGCTCCAAATTTGTCCGTTTTGGTCATTTAAAGCATATCTATGCAATCTAAAGCGTATCTAGGTACATATCTCTAATATTCAAAAAGATATCATTTTCTTGACATTTCTTTGTGGCTCACCTCGAAATTTGTTTTCATTTACTTCACTTGGCGGCAAATAGTTGTTTCCACTTTTGAATCTCTCTTTTTTCTCTCACCTTTCGCGATCTTTATCTCTTCTTCTCTGATGCACCTTGTTCTACTACTACGTTATTTCCATTATACTTTCTGCTCCTTCATTACTTACAATCTAATACATCTTTCATTTGTGATAACAGCAAGTTTCACTTGAACATTAAGCTAAGCCAGGAATATGCTACTACGCAGAGTGTCTATCAAAGACCAGTTACAACTGCAAATGAAGCACAACAACTTTGCAACGAGGGAAAGAAACACATTGATATATGGATAGATGGGATCTTGTATCCACGGGATCCTAGCACTGGAAGGTATCCATCTTTTCACACACCTCATGATTTGATGAGATTTGTTGGTGATGGGGTTGATGGCTTACTAGGATATAGTTCTAGGTTATCTCATTCACACATTGATCATACACATTACATTCAATATCTCAAAACTGTTTTGTCTTCAAATGCAACAATAATTTTAGAACTTGAAAACCAAATAGCATCTCTAAAACAAGAAAATCACCAACTTCGGACTTTAAAAGAAACTCCAATAGGATTAAGAGCACGAGTAAAACGAATGAGAGATGTAGTAAACTTAACGGAAGGTTCTGGACAAAGAAAAAAAAGATTAAAGATTACTAGAGAACATGTGACTAGTTTTTTAGGATTTGATACGTCCAATGGTCAAGAAACGGTGAGATTTTTGAATGAGGTAATGAACAAAAGTGATATTCTTAAACTTTTAAAACTTCCTGAAAATCAAACTCAGAAAAAATTGGTATTTCAAATTTTATTGAAAGATATGGGTTTACTGGTCCAACCTTCTCAAATGCAAGAAGTTTGTGACATAGTGGGGGTGAGTAGAAGGGGTTACAGGTCCATCTCTAAAACCTGGTTTCAGATTTTAAAGTATTACAAGATCAAAGCTTTTGGGTTGCCTAGGCCTCATAATGTTGGGAAGTTAGGACTCTATTAAACAAAGAAATACCCGAACATATTGGAGAGTACTATCATATAGAAGGAACGATGCCATATGAAAAACAGAAAAAAAAATCTTCTTTGGAGTATAATGTTTTTAATAACATTTGGATGAGTATAAAAAATGTTCAATCTGCTATGGTGAGATACTATAATATGCAAGAAGTAGATTGTGAAGGAAAACTTATATTTGTTTTGAAATTGGATGAAGCTCAAATTCAAAAATGTCAAAAAATGGAAAGAGTATCCACATCCCTTATGAATGGAGCATTGGACTATAGCCAGGGTAAGCTTGATTCCCCATACCACAAAAATCAATTAGAAATGGAACTTTGGTGGATTGGAGCAACTCAAATACCAGTAGAAAATCACGATACATTGAAATGGCTGTTTTTGCAGACCGATATCCCTTCTGTTATACAGAACCAAAATGCAGGTGAAAAACTCTGTGTAGATGGCATGGGTGACTTTTTTGTAGAATGGCACTTGAGTGCCGACCTAAAAGTATTAAAGTGCATGTTTGGTGTATGTGGAGGTGCCAATACCAAGTATCCATGTCTATATTGCATGGCAAGCACTGGAACAAAAGGATGGCTTGCATAACACGAGGTTGGAAAAGCACCATCGAGGAATAGTGTTAACGCCATCGACTACCCATTGTCTTCTATGATTTGGGATCCAATTCTAACAATAGATTTAAAAATGTACATATATGCACAATGCATGCAAAGATTAGAATCTTGGATAAATTCCTTCGACTTCATCTTGACTATGCATATTCTATTAAGCCAACTAAACTTGCAGACGAGTGCATAGAAAAATGCGAGGCTTTGCTCTCTCAAATGGGTTTTCATGGTGGTAGTACTGTCAATTTAGAGCTAGTACTGTCATTGATGAGCCAACAGATGAGGTAGAGGTATCTGAAGCTTCCCTTACTATTCCAAACCTTCCCTACTTCTTTATCAATGGGAAAGAGTATATCCCTCTCCAGCATATCCAGTGTCTGCTTAATATGAGGGAGGACTACTGTATTGCAACCATTTATGAAGCTTCTGAGGTGGCCAAAGATTTTATTGACACACAAGAAGAGTCAAAAGAGGAGTTTTTGGAACTTGATCTTCATACATCCAATAAAGATTTTTTGCCTGCTCCTGATGCACTTGCTCTATGCATGGGAAGAGTGGAAGAGGAAAAACCTTCCATCAAAGATGAGGATTTTGAGAAGAGGCTTGTTGAGCTTGGCATCCAATCTTTTGGCAGAGACTTTAAGCTGAAAAAAATTGGAAAGGAAGTTGACATAAGAGAGATGACCGGATCATGCAATCTCCTTCAAGAAAAAGTCATTGCTAAAGATGAATTGCAAAAGGTGATCTCCGTACTGAAATCTTTCTTTTTTTTCAAGTTAGTTTTAATTACTCACTGTCTTGTTTTGCAGATTGAAATCCTTGACAAAGACAATTTTCTTGGGAGAGCTAAAGGCTCGAGAGGGAAAGCAATAGAGGGCTCTTCAAGAAGGGATGCCTCCTCTCTCATGCACTACATGCCTACATTGGATAGTGCCACCTTCTGTGCTTTCCACATGCAGTATTCTGAAGATCCTGAGTTGCCAATGTTTGCACTGAAGATATTGTCACGATTTTTAGGGTACACTCCCCTTCAAATCAATTCAAACAAGATCATGCTACTTGAGAGAGCAGCAAAAATTCGAATGTTTGGATATGCTGCAGGATTCAATGCCTCAAGAGCAGGATACTTTCTTTGCTACTCTAGCTATGCAGCATCCGCTGAGGAGACAAATGTCAACCTTCTTGGGGGCTATAAAAGAAGAAAGTTTTTGAGATATAGGGGTGACATGCCTAGAGATATAAAAAAAATCAAAAACTGATGTAAATTTGACAATTTTTGCACCAAAATATCTTTTTTGAATTTGGATCTCTTTAGAAAGATTCAGTACAAAGTTTCAAAGTGAAGCATTAATCTCAGATCTGTGGTTGAGCAGCATGGTTGTTTGATCTCATTCGTTGTAATTGCCTCCTATAGAACCAATTGAATAATTTAGTGCATTGCTCCTTCTTTGTCCACCTCCGTTTCTCGTACATTTGAAAAAAGAAGTCCTCGCTTGATAGTGAGATTTTTCTATTCCCTAAGTATTTCATGTTGCAAGGGGTCCTTGTTTTGCAAAATATGGTCCATGCAGGTACAAAATATGCTAAAAATAAAAAAAAAGTTAGTTGAACTCAATAGGATGCAAAGTAAAATACTATCCAGACTTTAGAAAGTATTTGAATACTCACCAAGTAATATGTGATGTCTTTTTCTCCCCAAGCATCTGTAATAGCAATTATTAAAAGCTTTATTGTCTTTTTAAAGTCATCTGCATAAGTAGCAGAGCTAACTTGTTGTCTCAAAACTTTCAAAAAATTGTCGAGCTTCTTCCACACTTCCATGCGTTTGTTGGCTACATCTGGTCTACTTTTGACATTGGTTGTTATAACACAAAGATCCAGCAGTTCCACATAGCATCAACTTGTTTGTTGTCATGGTTACTCAAAAATCTTCTGGCTTTTGCTCCACCCATTGAAACATCTTGCAAAACATCACCGGTTCCTTTTGAAAGAGTATGATCTTTTTTTAGATGCATTGGACCACCATGAAAACCCATTTGAGAGAGCAAAGCCTCGCATTTTTCTATGCACTCGTTTGCAAGTTTAGATGGCTTAATAGAATATGCATAGTCAAGATGGAGTCGAAGCAATTTGTCCAAGATTCTAATCTTTGCATGCATTGTGCATATATGTACATTTTTTAAATCTATTGTTAGAATTGGATCCCAAATCATAGAAGACGATGGATAGTCGATGACGTTAACACTATTCCTCGATGGTGCTTTTCCAACCTCGTGTTCTGCAAGCCATCCTTTTGTTCCAATGCTCGCCATGCAATATAGACATGGATACTTGGTATTGGCACCTCCACATACACCAAACATGCACTTTAATTCTTTTAGGTTGGCACTCAAGTGCCATTCTACAAAAAAGTCACCCATGCCATCTACACAAAGTTTTTCACCTGCATTTTGGTCCTTTATAACAGAAGGGATATCGGTCTGCTCTCTACCATTTTGCACTCTCCTGCTCCTCAGCTGCAACATCAACTTCCTCCTCTTCTAGAATTTCACTTTTCTCAAGATGCAAAACTATGGAAACATTTTTATTTGTTGCCTCATCTGTATCTTTCACTTCATCAGCTTTGCCTTGCATGTCAACTTTAAGGAACAAAAAGTAAAGAAAAGCAACTTGTTTTGGAACAAGGTTACAAGGTTTTAAATGTAATTGACAAGAAATGGTAGGTGGACAAACAAAGGAAGTCTTCTTAGAAAATATTTCAAACCTCCTTGTTACTTTGCTCTTCTCAATTGAGTTTGTAGTATATTTGGTTAGATGACAATAAGCCTTCCCATCTAAAACCAAACACTTGCCTTGAACTGCCTCTTCAAACTCTTTGAATTCTTCTGCCAAAAAGTCTTTCAAATGGTCTAACAAAATTGCAAGATCAAACACAGGGTTGAATATTTCATATGCTTTGGTGTACACCTCCATGTCACCACCATCCATCACAGCCACAAATAGTTTCTCACTTGGACTCTCCTCCCGGCCTTCAATCATGGTAGAGGAAAAGTCGACAGGTGAAGCTAGGGACAAGGTACATAAATACGCCCAACGTTTGCAAATGTACTAGTGCCAATGACAAACGCGAACAACGCGATACGTGCTGGACCCAAGCTTTGGAACTTGCTCCCTGCGCGTTGTGTGGGACAAAGCCACAGCAAAATAAACAACCCCGAACCACGCGATACGCAATGGACCCAGGCTTTGGAAGTGCCTCCCTACACGTCGTGCGGGACAAAGCCACACCAAAACGGAAAACAACCCCAAACCACGCGATACGCGCTGGACCCAGACTTGGAACTTCTTCTCTACGCGCCGTGCAAGACAAAGCCACAACAAAGCAAACAAGAACCTTGAAAGACGTGATAGGGGCCCCGAAAGATGGGATAGGGGAGGGACCACCGATGTGCAATTGCAACGGATGAGATCGTGCGGGACGAGAGGATTAGTACACAAAAATGGATAATATCTCGCATCGTATGCGACAAGTGAACGTGCAACATTCTTAAAGTTCGAGACCAAGCTTTATATAAGCTCCGAAATATGACCGTTAGTGACATGTGTCAACCATGCGCACAACGGTCGTCGTACGGCGGTCTTATGTATATAAAGCTTTGTCATGTGCTCATTTTGTGCTTTCTCCCATACTCGACATTCGCGTCGTGTCGTCCTCAACTACCCGCACTTCGAGTCATCCGTCCACTAAGCCAAGCCAAGCTTCTTCTCAAACGACGCGACCCGGATGTGTTGGGCATGTGAGTGCACCTTCTACCGCTTCCCATACTCTTAGCATCCCATACGACGCGATAGGCACAAGTTGCAAAGTCAAGGTGAGCCTCTCATTGCGTCGTACGGGGGTTTCTACTAGGCTAACAAAGATTTCACAACTCACATACGATGCTCTATACGATGTTCTAAGGTGTTTGTGTGTCCTCTATCGCATTGTGAAGGTCTTGTTTTTTGAAATACTCATGGCTTCCCATATACGCGATAGGCGCATGTTGCAACGGTCAGGTGAGGCTCTCATCGCGTCGTGCGGGGATTTCTGCTCGGCTTACTTAAAGTTTTCACAGCTCGCAAATGACGCGATACGGTGATGTTCTAGGGTGTGGGTGCGTCGTACAGGGCATTTTGTGAGATTTTCTTTGGAGGTTCCGGTGCTCACATACGACGCAATACGGACGTATTCCAGAGCCTGGGTCACCCTTCTATCGCGTCGTGTTGTTGTCACCCTTCTCTTCACACACGGCGCGATAGAAACATCTTGAAGGTTGTGGCTGACGTGTCTATCGCGTGGTGTGTTCTTTTACCCAAATGGCGATGACTAAGCAAACTGTAAGGAAGGTCTACCAAGCCCCAACTGATCCAGAAATAGATGATGCTGAGAAAGATGCAGAGAAAGCACCCCCTCCACTACCTCGTTAGAGGCCCAATGCTAGAAAAACATTGAATTATCAGGTGAAATCCCTAAGAGAAATAAGAAAAGCACAAAAGTCTACTTGTCTACTGATTCCAAAGCTCTCTTTCATGAGAGTTGTTAAGGAGATATCTGATATACTTGTAAGCATGATGAATATCAAAACTTTTGTCTCAGTAAGGTGGCAATCTCAAGCTGTGATGTGCCTTCAGGAAGCTGCTGAGGATTTTCTCATAGACTTTATGAATGATATCTACATTGCAGCTGCATTTGCTCACAGGGTCACACTTATGAGCAAAGATTTTGTGCTTGTGTCAAGGGTAAGGTACAAGTTTGATAAGGCTCTTGAGCTCATTCCTAGTGAGGATCTTAGAGCCTTCCAAATTTTAAACATCCCTCCTTCCAGGCAGCAGAAATGTTCTGGGGTTGTCATTGAGGATGTTACACATGAGTACGAGACAAGAAAGTCCGAGGATATCAAAGCAGGAAAGGAATTTGAGAGGGATCAAGACATGATATCAGAGGATGCTATCCTTAAAGAGCAAGCTGAAATTTTAAGAGCATCCAAATCTCTTCTTTATGAAAAGTCACAGGCCAAATGGTGGTGGATGTCTCCTTGTTTGGAGATACTGAGGCATATTTGGACATATTCCCTCAAGACACAAGTATGCTTGTAAATCCCAACATTGAGCTTGGTGACACTGTGCTCTATATCTGTCTCAGGTATGTGTTTCTTTGCTAATTATTAGTGCATGTGCAAGGAAGACAGGCACAAGGGGCTCATTGGGGGTTGTGTTTCCTTTTCCAGGTGTCTTATGCGGGATCTTCCAGAGGCTCTAGCTATGCACATTGCCATACTTGACCCTCTAGTGACACAGTGCCTTTTTAACAAGCAAGGAACCCTTTCAAGTTTTTTTGATGATTTTAACTTACTGACCTGCAATTACATATTATACCCCTATGTTGAAGGGTAATTCTTAACTCCTTACATGTTATTTTTAACATTTTGTGGTATTCTAAGCTAATTGTTTTTTATTTTTTAGAGGACATTGGAGTCTTATTATCTTCAATATTTTGGAGAAAGATATTATATTTATGAATTCATTGTCAAGTATCCATGGGAAAAGTAAACTGTAAGTATGAAGCATAATCTATGCTTGATGATGGCCCATTGTTTTCTATTAGTAGCTTTTTGATTCAATGTCTTCTTGCAGTGCTGCCAAACTTATTGTTGGTCACCTGAGTACCACAAATAAGGATTACAATATAGAAGCTTTCAAGTACTACAATCAAAAAGTGCCTTTACAGACAGGCTCAACATCTTGTGGATGGAGGGTGCTTGCAAATGCATGGAAATATCTTGAGTCAAGGTGCCGGATGACTACACTCACTAAAAGTGTGGTTCATGTATTTATTTTGATGTTTTGTGTATGTATGTTCTCATGTCCTTTAGTTCCTTTTTCTATTTTTTTCAGTTGCATGACTATCCAGAGTCTTGGGTCATGTGGGTGAGAGAGAAGGCTGTTTCTATGGTTTTGGAAAGATCAATAAATCCAAATGATACAGATTCTCCTTTGCCACCAAAGAAAGGTAGAGCCACCAAAGGTTTGGATGCAAAGAAAATGGATCAAAAGAAGAACAATCCTACAAAGAAGATCCATACAAAGAAAAAGGATCACAAGAAGAGTCCTGCCAAGGGGAAGAGTCCCACGAAGAAGAAGATCCCTGCCAAGGGGAAGAATCCTACCAAAAAGAAGATCCCTGCCAAGGGGAAGAGTCCCACTATGAAGAATGCCAAGGGAAAGAGTCCCACTAAGAGCCCTGCAAAAAAAAGAGCAGATACAAAGGGCCATCCATTCCACTCACCATTGAAATTCAAGGTTCAAAAGCGTCGTACACTTTAGAACAATAAGGGGGAGGCACCTAGTTCACCTTTCAAGCTACCATTCATGTTGCCAAAGAAAGCTTCCAAATCACCCAAGCCAGCCAGTCCTAAGGAGCCCAAAGCACCAACCCCGGCCAAGTCACCCGTGCCAAGCCCTAAGGCGTCCAAAGCACCAACCCCTGCCAAGTCACCACCACCACCCACTCCTGAACTTTCACCCCCTTCTAAACACAAAAGGAAAAGGGTCTCTGAGGATGCAGAATCCTCTCAGGCAAAAAGAAAAGTGGAATTTCATGATTGAATAGTCCACAAAAGCTATGTACACTTTTGTTCATTTTGTCCATATGAACATATATATATACCCTTTGGTGATTCATAATTTTGTACTTCAAATACTTAATACCAACTGTCGATTCTTAAATGTGTATCATGATGTCATGTAAGATTAAAACAACATAAGTAGAGAAAAGATAAATATATTTGCAAAATGATTATAATATTGAACTTGTTTTTTCAAGTCCTTGCAAGTGGCTCAAATACAACTCTTTTTGGGGGAAGGCATGTGATGCAAGAGGTTGAATTCTCCATCCTTGTGCTCACCACAATTTCATCCACTTTGAATCTATACTCAGGAGATGTTTCATCAAGAAACTCAAGATATTCTCTAACATCATTTAGTCTCCAATTTGTTGTTACTATCATGCTTCTATACTCGGTGTGTGGATGGACTGTGACCTTTAGTTCAAACTCTGGGCAATTTTCCTCAGAGTCCAGAGGAACCCAGCTACCTAATTTGCTTCTCCATCTCCTATAGTCGTAGCCCAGAACTAATGATTGACGACATAGTTGATATGAGATAGACATAGAATTTGGGCTTTCTCTACGACTAATATTGTCACCAATATGGAAAGTTTCTTTGGTGCTCCATCCGTCTCCAAGAACATTATCCAATTCAGTCATAGAAAGTCTTCTATTAAGCCACATCGTCTTTGTCCTCTGCAAATCCATTGTTTTGAAACATACCACAAAGACATGTATAGGCAAGAACCATTGAACTTTAATCCTTCTTGATATCCTGCCCGGAGACATAGCTTTAAGGATGTCTTCTTTGATCTTGGATTTGAAGCTTGATATAGTACATGCATCAGGAGCTTCCCAGTCAAGTGAACTTATGGTGGGAGCGGGTAACTGATGTAGTTCTCCATATGCACCTTCTCGTGATGGAACTTTGTATTCTGCAAAATAGACAAACAAATCCATTGTTTTGTAAAAGGAAGGTGTCTTGTTAGCATACATAGCATCTGCAATCCCTTTATGCATTGCTTTGAACGTCCCACTTAGACTCTCCACAGGCTGCCATTCCACAGTTGTTGAAGGAAATATATCTGGAATGGAATCAAAAAATGAGAAAAACAATGGGATAATGAAAAAAATTCACTGTATCAAATAGTTTTTTTTGTACTTACAGTAAGAATGCAGTGTGGGATGTTCTTCCCAGTCTAACACCATATCCTTGGCCATGTGCACATGTTTAACCTTAGCTAGCCACCCATTGTCGGTCACATTGAAAGCAAGAACACGACCTTTTCAATGGTTTTTAACTTTATCGTGTTTAGTTCTCTTCACTCTGTGTACATCTTTGCATGAAGGAAGCATTGTTACCGAGTCATTCACACGAAAAGATATGGACTTCCAAAGACCATCCTCTCTAATGTTATGAAAGTCACAAGAAGTTATGTTATGTGAAGGGCGACGTGCAAAAGACGCCATGGAAACTCAGAGATTAGAGAAGAAAGAAAGTATAGACGGAAAGACTTAAAACCTCTCACAAACTAGAGAGCGAGAAAGGTATACATTTGAAAAAAGTAGGTGATTTGTCATTAATGCTCTTGTTTTGAGAGCCTTCTGACATAGCTTTCGTATCTTTTGACAACGCTTTTGTGAAATTTAAAATAGAATAAAAGACGAGAATTCATTGCTTTGAGCCACAAATTTAATGAGCTCTCTCGCCGAAAGCACCCAAATATAGTAGTTTCAGCCTTGTGATCAAGACATTTAGCGGTTCTCCGTCAAAATAGGACCACCAAAACCCACAATAGAGGAGACAAGAGTGCCATACTTTTGTATACGTGTCAAATAACTATTGGCCTATTCCTTAATCTTTAGATTAACAAACAACCCTTTTTGAGTCGTTTTTGGCCCTAATGGGGTGTTGACTTTCACGATTGTCATGATAGCCACAGGCTTCTGTTTTTGTATGCAACGCATGCTACCTAGATGGTATAAAGTACGCTCTCACACAATCACACTGTCAAGGACACTATTGGGTATGCATTATTTCACATAATTTTTGGTTGCTATCAAGGCACACACCACTAAAAAGAACCTAAAACTTCTACTGGATTCACAACCCATACACGGTAGAGAGTCAAGATCTGACTTGTGTTCCTTCTCGCAATGCGAGCATCATAAAGTCAGATGGTTGCATGCTTATAGGATAAGCTGCCAGTCAGGCATAAGATGTCTAAGGGCACACATTCTGGGCACACACAAACTAGCCATTTAAGGAAAGTTCCTCAGCCCAGCATGCTCTTCTGTTTGTTCTTCACCTCTTTTTCTAAGAAACAACATGAAAATTTTCTATAAAGATTGGTTTCAGGTTTCACTACTGAGTTCTCCTGAGTCAAGATGCTCTAAAACTCTTAGCTAGGAATTGGGCAAGGTGCCATTCACATTAGTCTTCATCAGTTTGACATTCTTGAACACTAATTGCCATGATGGTTATGAAGCACGCACACTGGGTAAGAGCCATTGCTAAACCTAGGAAAAGATCCACTTGTTAGTATTCCTTGGACGATTTTTCTCAACATCGAACAGCTCTATACACACTTTCATTAATTGACAAGCAATCGTCTTGTCATTATGGATGTTTAGGGTGTCATTTTTGCACTACATGTTTTTCAAGTTGCTTCCACTCAACCTATACACGGTTAACTATGTTGGTTACCGTTATCTGCTCGTTGAGCACTTTCTACAAAGATTCTTATCAAGGGGTTTGACTACGTAGATTCTAATCCAAGGGAATGGTTTGCAAGGGCAACACCCCGGGTTCCCAGTGCAATGCTGTTTTTTTTTTCCGGTAGGGGACGTGCTCCTCTCCACTTGAATATGGGTAAGTGAACATTACGTTCAAATCTCCAGGTACGCATCTATTGATTTGGTGTTATTCCATTTTCAGTATGCTTTGCTCGGCTTTTCAAGACGTATAAGTACGCTTGAATGTTACAGAGCCATGCCAAGTGCATGTCAGCACAAAGTACTTTGGGCCAAGTGTCCAATCCATCTTTTTGCCTTATGCTATTACGAACCTACTGGTAGGGTTCAATTTGGCACATGTTGTCACATGGGATACAACATGGTCTAGGAGCTCAAGGAGTTCGGTTTAGCTAGTGGAGCAAGACTAATGAGGGTCCCTCTCACTCCCTTCTTAGAGTGTTTGCAGTTACCTCCACACACAAGTACATCTTGTACTTGAAGGATGTTCCTTTTTTCACATCCTTACATGAGACATATTCCACGTGTGGAGAATATGAGTCTCTAGACTGACACTGGCGCCATTATTTCGATGATGTGTCACGACAAAGTCCCTTGCTGGTCACATCTGTTTTCTAGACCATTTTTTAGCACGACGTATCAGGAGCAATTTCATGGCTAGAAATTGTCGGATACTCAGAATGACTTGTTAAGGTACAAGTACTGCTAAACAACATTACAGATGGTTGTTTATACATATAGCAAGGCTATAAGTTGTTAATGAAAAAGTTTCACTGTCTGTACCTAGAAGTAATCAGTGTTTCACCTTCTATTGTCATTCAAATGTTTCAGCAAGGCTTGCAAAAGATTGCAACTAAAAGTATTTAGTTTCTTTTTAGAACTATTTACATTCCTTTTAATGTGTGCTAGGCGCATCACATTTTCCATCAGTATTGGCAGGACCATTATGGATATACAGGTTCCGGTTAGTTTTTGCTAAATGCATGCACACTAGGTGTTATGGGCCCTAGTGTTTAGCAAAGGCTAATTTGGAACGGCATGCATATTCCTCAGGTTGTTGCTTACGAAGCATTTTGCACTCTATGTGCACTATCTCTATGAGATTATTTTTGGGTCTACTAATCACCAACAGAGGTCATGGCTCGGTTAGGGTGTTTTTAGATTTTTTCAACTTAACCACGATGGTTACTTCGGACATTGTTGGTTCCTCACCAATGTTATACACTACTGTGATTTCTTGTTTACCAGTCGTCTCGCACGACTGTCTGTAAACCGTGCGGAAAACACACCTCAGTACTATTATTTATCCAAGGAGATAGGTAGATTACAAAGAGTAATCTTCTGCTAAAGGATCTACTAAGATCATACGTTAGCACAAGGCATTTCTGAATATATGATATTTCTCCCTATTTTAGACTTTGCTTAAGTACGATTTTCGACTTTGAACACCTCTTGTGGTGGGGTTGGAGTTTGTGTCAATACTTTCATACGTCAAGGACTTACCAAGTGTGCTGACAAAGTATGTTGGCAAGTAACCTTGATTAGGGATGAATCTGTAGATCTATGTGTTCCAATATGTTCAAAAGTCGAACATAAGGACACACCCTACTATACTTCTTTGCAGCTATGAAGCTTTTTAAGATACTCACGCGAGTTGGAAATCTGGCTTTCAATTTCATGGACAGTTGCGACCAATGTTTTCTTGCCTTATTCCAGTACCTTCAGAAGATCTAACCACTGGTTATGCCTTTGGAAAACTCTTAGTTATGGTTCCTCCTTTACAGTACTCAAGTGAGTTATAAATGGAGTTACCATTTAGACCCAAGTGCTTGCAAACGGACAACAATGTTGAAAATCAAGATATTGCTCTTGGTTTCATTGAACCTCCTCACTGCATCACGTTTGGAATACCAACACTGAAAACATCAGTCTTCTTACAAAGATATCACCACTTTTGTTTTCGAGGATGAAAACTCTTCTTTAAGGGGGGAGTAATGTCAGGACAAGGATCATGTACCCTAAGAACTGGGATAGTCATGGACTACAGCCAAGGGTCGGGCTAGGAAGTGTGGACAGGGGATCCATCTAGGGAAAGGGGCTAGGAGCCCACCTATATAAAGGGATGTTGGGAGGAGGATCTCAAGGCCTAGTTCCCTAGTTCGTACACTAATGTCAAGACAAGGGTCATGTACCCTAAGAACTAGGAGTCATGGACTACGGCCAAGGGTCGGGCTAGGCAGTGTGGAAAGGGGCTAGGAGCCCACCTATATAAAGGGAGGTTGGGAGGAGAATCTCAAGGCCTAGTTCCCTAGTTCTTAGGATACAGGACCCTTGAATGTCAGGACAAGGGTCCTGTACCCTAAGAGCTAGGATAGTCATGGACTACGGCCAAGGGTCGGGCTAGGCAGTTTGGACAGGGGATCAATCTAGGGCAAGGGGCTAGGAGCCCGCCTATATAAAGGGAGGTTGGGAGGAGGATCTCAAGTCCTAGTTCCCTAGTTCTTACATATTGTGTATATAATAGCTTTGTTTATGCAATCATCTGTAGTGAATCTGCTGCCCTTCTTAGCTATAGTGCCGATAGATCCATTAGAAACCTGTAGTGGCTCATCTTCTTGATAGACTTTTTGAGAGCATCCCATGCCAAGGTCAGTAGCTTGGATTTTGTTTTTGTACAATCTAGCTCTTCACTAGAACCATTATTAGAGGTAGCGTCCATGCAAGCAATCTTTGAAAAAAAATCATATAAGCCTGTTTTCGCATCAAATTCATCGTTTACCTTTCCTTCGTTGCTCATAATATGCTCCTCTAAAATTGAATCTGCTACTTCGAGCTCAACATTTTCTTTGGCTTGCTTCTTGTAGAAATATGCGCCCAAAAATCATAATAGTTGAGGAAGTACATCTGATCTCCTTCACCTTTACTGAAGACAACCTTACTTTGTTCAGTAATCTCCTTTATTTCCTTATCTAGAATTGTTGAGATTTTGTAATAAATTCCTCTGCAAAATACTCCCACCGTGTGGGATATGCTTCTGCCAGTTCTTGAACCTGCTTTTTAAAATCTGAGTTTACAGCCTCTTCAAAAGTTGCAATCATCTGATTTTCTGGAACATCTCGGCTCTTCATCACAGCTTCAGAACATGCAATAAAATCTTCTAGATCATATCCCTAAAAAATATGATACTGCTCACATACAACATCAAGTGCCATCTCTACAACATCATCAATTTGCTTTTTTATCTTCATGGCTTTTGCTTCTTGTAGATATCCCAGAACTAATTCCATCATTTTTGGCAAATCTGCAACAACTGCTAGATTTTTATCAAATCCATTGGAACTGAAATCTTCAATAAACTTCTTTAATTATTATGGCATCTCCATCTTTACCTCCCACCCCGGATCGTTTCACGTCGGGTTCACCAAAGATGTCGGGGGATATGCGTTCGACAAGTAAGCTGGGAAGGCACGGGGCCTCTGGCTGTGAGAGGTGTGAGGAAGAGAGTTGCAGCAGGACACAATTAATGGAGACAAAGATTAAAACAGACAGCTTGATCCAGATTCCAAAGCTTGATAACCCAAAACAAGTAATCAGCAGTATCCCTTCTTAATCAAAATTTAATGGAGGAGTTTATGCTCCTTACAAGGTTTAACCTGCCTTAATCTAGGTGCTAATTAAGAAAAGAAAGATTCAGTGATGATGATAATTTTTGGTCGGATGTTAACATTACCAAATAAGATCCTTGCCTTAATCTGTCTGCCAAATTTGCCTTGATCTTCTTTGCTTTTCTTCTGCTACTTCAAGGTTGAGAGAGAGTTGATGTTCTTCCCTCTATGGCTATGGAAGCTTCCGCTTAGGAATTATGGCTTGGTTTTGAGTGACTTGGCTTAAGATTACTACTTAGGTTTAAGGCTTAAGCTATTCGGGTTAGGATTACGACTTAGATGGGTGAGAAGAAGAAAGGATTCGAGTGGATATGGATGTTTAGATTAAAGTTAAGGTCGGCAAAAGGAGGTTTGGTTTAAGCTTGCATGCTTTTGGATTATCAAGATTATGGGCTTGCTAAGCAGTAGGGTTCGGTAGATTATGATGGGTTTAGGAATTTAAGATTAGAGATAAAGCCACTATGGAGCTTGTTTAGGATTATAATGGCTAGTGGATTATCGGCTTAGGAAGCCTAGCTTAGGAGAGATTACAAATAAGATATGGATTTAACTTAGGATTAGAGTAGAGCTTTAAAGGCTTATGGGCCTTTTTCTCCCTTGGAGAGAACAATAAGGAATGAATCAAAGAAGACACCAAAAGAGTAGCTCCCTCCTTTTTTATAGTACCCCCCTTTTGGGTGCATGGGAAAATTTACTCCTTCTATTCCTGGCTAACCCTTTAGCCGCTATCTCTAATGCGCACGTCCTCTTGGTAACATGGCACAGTCAAAATCCGGCCTTCACAAAAACTGACGCGAGTGGTGCCAAAAATTTTCACAAAGCGGTCCTAGGAAAATCTCGTTTCTGTGATGCCGTCATCTGCCGATTGTAGAGCCCAGTGCAACACTTTCTCCTGCCTGCGGATCTTGTTGCTGCCTGCTTGGTCTACGTCATGCTTCCCCATTTCTTTTTCCTTTCTCACTTGCATTTAACCCTTGGGGTGGTGGCCTCATAAGCTAAGCTTTAATGGTAACTTTGCACTTAGGTGTAAGCTTTAGTGACTACCTTGTATTTTGGGTTTAGGCTTTAATGTAAACCTTGCAATTAGGGTTAAGTGATAAGAGTATCTATGCATCATAAATTTAAGCTTCAAAGGTAGATTTGCACTTGTAAGCTAATATTTAATGGTAGCTTTGCACTTAGGTGTAAGCTTTAGTGACTACCTTGTATTTTAGGTTTAAGCTTTAATGGAAACCTCGCAATTAGGATTAAGTGATAAGAGTATATGTGCATCATAAATTTAAGCTTCAAAGGTAGATTTTCACTCATAAGCTAAGATTTAATGGTAACTTTGCACTTGGATGTAAGCTTTAGTGACTACCTTGTATTTTAGGTTTAAGCTTTAAGGAAAACCTCACAATTAGGGTTAAGTGATAAGAGTATCTGTGCATCATAAAGTTAAGCTTCAAAGGTAGATTTGCACTTTTAAGTTAAGCTTTAATGGTAACTTTGCACTTGGGTGTAAGCTTTAGTGACTACCTTGTATTTTAGGTTTCAGTTTTAATGGAAACCTTGCAATTAGGGTTAAGTGATAAAAGTATCTACGCATCATAAAGTTAAACTTCAAAGGTAGATTTGCACTCATAAGCTAAGATTTAATGGTAACTTTGCACTTAGGTTTTAAGCTTTAGTGACTACCTTGTATTTTAGGTTTAAGCTTTAATGGAAACCTCGCAATCAGGGTTAAGTGATAAGAGTATCTATGCATCATAAAGTTAAGCTTTAAAGGTAGATTTGCACTCGTAAGCTAAGCTTTAATGGTAACTTTGCACTTAGGTGTAAACTTTAGTGACTACGTTGTATTTTACATTTAAGCTTTAATGGAAACCTCGCAATTAGGGTTAAGTGATAAAAGTATCTATGCATCATAAAGTTAATCTTCAAAGGTAGATTTGCACTCGTAAGCTCAACTTTAATGGTAAATTTGCACTTAGGTGTAAGCTTTAGTGACTACCTTATTTTAGGTTTAGGCTTTAGTGAAAACCTTGCAATTAGGATTAAGTGATAAGAGTATCTATGCATCGTAAAGTTAAGCTTCAAAGGTATATTTGCACTTGTAAGCTAAGCTTTAATGGTAAAGTTGCACTTAGGTGTAAGCTTTAGCGACTACCTTGTATTTTTAGGTTTAAGCTTTAATGGTAACCTCGCAATTAGGGTTAAGTGCTAAAAGTATCTATGCATCATTAAATTAAGCTTCAAAGATAGGTTTTCACTCTTAATCTAAGCTTTAATGGTAACTTTTCATTTAGGAAAAGCTTTGAAAGATAAGCTTGCAATTTAGGGTTTAGCTTCGATGGTGACCTTGTGTGATTAGGGTTAAGCTTCTATGAAAACCTTGTCTCATTAAATAGAGAAAGGTTTAGTCTCATTATGGTAATCAAGCTTAGGGTTTGCATGTCTCTTTACCGTAGGAAGAATGTACGGTTATAATCCTCTCTTTCAAAGCTTTAATGGAAATCTCTAGATTCCCATTTTATCCCCAAAGTGAGCTTTAATTAAAAGATCGAAGACTCATAAATTATAGGACGACCTTCTAGCTTCCTAAAATGGAAAGCTAGGCACCATAAGAAAAGAGTAGTTGTCTAAACTCGATAGAGTCAGTTCAATTTTTGGTATTGAAGAGTATTTATAAAGTTGTCAATTTCAAGTTTGTTTGCAAATACGGAATGGGGGAGATAGGGGATAACTTCACGAAATTGATCTCCGTGTTGTTTGAACCAAAAAATCTACAAGATTCCATGGATATTCCCCATGGATGGCAAAGGATTGCAAAAACCTGGGAATCGTACCAAACAAGGATTGAACTTAAAAGGTTGGCATTTTCGAAGAGACATGAACCATCAAATGCCTATGGCAAAAACTAGCTTGTATTTTTTAAATAAACTTGGCTGGCAGATAATTAATTAAAGTAGCAATTAAAGTTGATAAATGAATGAACCTGGAAATTACCAACTAAGAGTTAAAAAGGAATCTTGAGAGGTGATAGGGATAGCCCATTGCAAAACATAGATTTTACTAGGAGTTTTGAAGATTGTCTGGAAATGATCGAAAACCAAGCTAGATCTTCTTGGGGTCAATTTGATGGAAAGGCTGGCCCATTGAGAGGACTCTCTTGGGGGACTTGACGGAGATTGGCCCTTTTTGGCTAGGGCAGCGTAACTGGCAAGTTGTTATACCTAGGTCATTCATGCCCGAGGGATAAGGGATGAATGGGTTTGTTTTATTTTTGCCCGGCTGGGTGAAGTACCCGCGGTTTCTTATTGGAAATCGGCCATAATCCGATATGGCCTGATGCCAATAGTTGGATGAGAAGGTCATACTCAAGGAGGATGACGTGAATGCAATTAAGAAAATTTGTTCGGTTTGGTTCCTTAAAAAGGAACTGGAAAGGCTAGGAATATAGGGGCTACCTGTGCATTTGTTATCGGATGGTGTTATACCTCTCGAAATAAAATGCTTAGGAAGGAATGATTAAATTACTTGATGAACCTTTCCCAAATACTTAATTTTGAAAAATATTGTGAAGGTGCATCCGTGTTGATGGCTTGTAACCGATTATCTTGGAACACATATTTAGGAATTTTGGGATTTATTCAAGTCCCATTTCCAAAAGGTGGGCTTGAAATAACAATATTTTTTTAATTTGGATTGTTTGTGGGCACCAGTATTCAAGAGAAATGTGTCTCAGCTTTAGCCTTGGATCGGCTGAAGGGAGGAGGAGAAGGAGAAAATCCACTTTAAAAATGTAAGAAAATAGTGTTAAATTATAAAAAATCAATTATTTTGAAAAATTTCCTCTTTGAATCTACCTTAATGGGAATTTTGTATGTTTATAAAATTGATTTTTCCCAAACACTAGTGAGCACCCTTTGTGCCATATATAAAAATGAGGCACTAGCACATTCATGGGAGTTCCAAACTTAACCCTCATTTGTTGTTTTTGTGTATGACAGTAAGCCTAGGAGGGTTATTTAAATTTGGGCCTTAAACATCTCTTTTGACTAGGAAGTGGACATGACCTTTGAACTTAAATAAGGCACTAGAAAATGGTCTGAGGCTCATATCTAACTTGTGATATTGTGTAGGATTGAGCATGAGGTTTGAAATTAATTTCAAGCCTCACTTGCCTCACCTAAACTAGCAAGTGAGCATGAGGCTTAAACACACACATGATAGTTTTTACTAGACTTGTTGAATAAATAAGGATGGAGGGATGGTTTGAGTCTCCACCCTCATAGAGGATAGTAGTTTCTTAAAGGGAGGAGAGACTCCAACTTAAGTTCCAACCACCTGAAGGTGGGTCTCCATTTTTAAGGGCTTGGAGGCTCAAACTTAAGTTTGAGCCTCTATCCCCTTAGAGATACTTCTCCCTTATAGGGGGTAGAGGAAGCTTTCTAAAAAGGATAAAGGGGTGGTTTGAGTCTTCACCCTCATAGAGGATATTGGTTTCTTGAAAGAGGTAGAGGCTCGAAATTAAGTTCGAACCTCCTATCCCTTGAAGGGCTTTAAGGGCTTGGGGGCTTGAACTTGAGTTTGAGCCTCTATTCCACTAGAGATACTTCTACCTTACAGGGAGTGGAGGACGCTTCCTTAAGAGGATGGAGGGATGGTTTGAGTCTAGTCCACCCTTATAGAGGATACTAGTTTCTTAAAAGGAGCAGAGGCATGAAAGGCTTAAGTTCCAACCCCCTGAAGGTGATTCTCCCTTTTTAAGGGCTTGGAGGCTCGAACTTAGGTTCGAGCCTCTATCCCCTTAGAGATACTTCTCCCTTAGAGGCGGTGAACAAGGCTTTCTTAAATTGATGGAGGGGTGGTTTGAGTCTTCACTCTCATAGAGGATATTGGTTTTCTAAAAGATCTAGAGGCTCGAACTTAAGTTCAAACCTCCTATCCTTTGAAGGGCTTTAAGGGCTTGGGGGCTTGAACTTGAGTTTGAGCCTCTGTCCCACTAGAGATACTTCTCCCTTACAGGGGGTGGAGGCTTCCTTAAAAGGATGGAGGGAGAGGATATTGGTTTTCTGAAAGAGGTAGAGGCTTGAACCTAAGTTCGAACCTCCAATCCCTTGAAGGTGCTTCTTCCTTTAGCGGCTTGGAGTCTCAAACTTAAGTTCAAGGCTCTATCCCACTAGAGGTACTTATCCCTTAAAGGGGTGGAGGAGGATTTCTTAAAAGGATGGAGGGGCGGCTTGAGTCTCTACCCTCGTAGAGAATACTGGTTTTTTAAAGGGGGTAGAGGATCAAACTTTAGTTCAAACCTCCAACCCCTTGAATTAAGTTTAAACCACCAACCCCTTGAAGGTACTTATTCTTGATTAAGGGCTTGTAGATGAACTCAAGCGAACTCAAGCTGGAGCCTGATTCCCCGCAAAGGTACTTCTCCCTTAGAGGGGGTAGAGGTTTGAGGTAAGCTGGAGCTAGCAAACTTCACGCACTCTAGGTGAGAAACGGCTTCCTATGGCTACTCAAGGGCCACGTAGTAGACGCTGTCACGTAGTAGAAAAAATCTGGTTCGTAGTACATACCTCGATTGCTGTAGATGAGCTCAAGCATGAATTTGTGTAGCTACATGTCCACATCACGCATACAGATTATCAATTCATCTTGCCTATCCTCCTCAGGCAAGCATTCCAACTACCTTCGCTCGCAGGTGAAATCTAATGTCACCCCTTCTTTGCAGATATCTCTGAGCCGTGTATATACAAGTCGCTCGCGACTCAAGCCGAGGATGCCGTTGGTGCTGTCGATGAGTGTGCCACCACCGCCTCTCAAAGTTTCGATGGAGAAGAGGTAGGAAGGGATGACGAGCCGGTCATTGCCAGCACACACGATCTTTGGCGAAATCCCAACTAAGCCTGTCCTCGAGTATTCAACTAGCAATGACATGCGTGCCCCGTTCAAGTGGGTGAAGAATTGGAAGGTAAGCTTCTTCTCCTTCTTGGTACTCTTTTATCTTCTTCAGCTAGCTTCTATAATGTCTTTACTATAGGAAGTGCAGAGTCCTCAAAATGATTGATGAGGAGTGCCAAAACCAAGAAGCTATTGAGGAGGAGCAGGTCTGAACATGAACGCGCATATCTAGAGATCAAACAAATTTGTAATGCTCAACTATCCTGCTACTCATCTACAGGATGGCCATGGTGGTACAACTTGGTTGGAATCACCCAATCAATGGCATCGCTTGGTTGCAGCACCATTACTGATGATAGGTGACGACTAACGGAGCAGTGACGTGAGGACATCAAATTCAAAACTGACGTCAAGTTTGAAATTTGTTATTGGGGTCGGTGCAGTCAAGCCATGGCCCATAAATGCCAGCTCTAACATATTCAATTTTGACCTTTTATTTCCTTTGTTGTCTTGACTAATAAATCCCTCTCATAACAGCTACCTACACCCTTGAGCATCGAACTTGAGATCGACCCATCAATAGTCTAAAGAGTTTCAAAACCATAGATGTTGCATTCTGAGCTCAAGCTGAAGCCCATACATTATCACAAGAGACTCAAACCTTTGCTAATGGGGCAGGTCAAGCTCAAGGATCAACTCACGCTGGAGCCCATGCATTATCACATGTTCATGTGGGTAGGGAGCTCTCTTACATTGCTAGCCTATATAGTTTCCAATATCCTACCTGCTCCTCATGAAAAACTATACCAGCTAGGTGTCTAGGTAGGTATACAAGTCCTCCCTTTTTGTAGCTCACAGTGTTTTAGAAGCTGACATGTAACATAATTTGGAATGTTTGGGTGTTTCACTTACGAGTCAAACCATTCGTATTATTGTGACATATTTGGAGACAACTCAAAACGAGAGCATGTGGAACTCAAGCTCAAGTTTGTTTTATGGAGTTCAAGCCCATTCGGTTCCAAGCTCAAGTTTAGCCAAGAGGAGGAACCATATCTTGAAAGACTTTGTGTAGTCCTTGTATTGAAGAAAAGCCCAAGTCAAAAAACACATATTTTTGTTATCTTTGTTTTTCATAACGTTTTTGTATGTGAGAAATCTTTGAGCAATCATATTGGAATTCGATTTAACAAAGAGTAAGGTGACAACCATTTGCTTCCTCTTCTAACATCTTAGAACGACATGATTGTTTGCATGGGGATAGGCTTGAAATCCTGTTTGAGAAAAGAAAAGTTTGTACTACAATATATTTTTTGAAGGCCAACAACACTATGCCACCACATGGCACATATTCCAAACTCTACGTAATAAGCAAGCTAGCACTAATGCCTTATAGCAACTAGGATGGCCGGCGGCTCCGCCGCCTCTCTCCCTTTTTCTCTCTCTGAGTGTTGGGCTACAAAGCACACCACTGGAGCTGGTCAAAGCAAGAAGAATACGCCACGTGTCAGGGGGAGGGAGCTGAAATCCCTCCTCCCATTATAGATAGTCTAGATTCCTTTGCCGTCAATTTTGTCCAAAATCAAGAACAAAATTTGATCAAATCTCATATTGTATGAGTTGGAATACCAAACTCACTCTCCACGTCCTTGGTCTTCTTCAGTCTTGATGTGAGACTTATAAAGATGGTGGTTGAGACTTTTAACCCGCTCAACTAACTTCATGCAGTATGGTCTTTCTTCATGCATGCAAACGCTCAATTGCATGTTTTGTGGGTTCCTTGTGGTTTCTAGATGGAAAATGTAAGCATATGCATCTTTACTCTTGGTGCTGGTTAATTCATGTTTTGCAAGGAGATTGCAAGCACCTCAACATTCCCTTGATACATTTGTCCCAGATTTTTGAATATTTCCCCAATTTCATAATTCATCTTTTGGTCCTGAATGGGGAGGCAAGATGAATTGGTTGAAACTAAATGTGTTGCATGATTAGTTAGGAAACTAGTTACAAGATAATTATAGGAGATAAAGGAAAGAAAATGAATTAAAGGTTTCTAAATAAAGATCTGGTGGGAACAACTAGATGAATTTGTAATAGGACTTATTCTGCAAAGTTTTGATAAATATTTTTGTTTAGAGTAAATTTTGTTCATTCCAGCGTTTTTCCATAGTATAGGACTTCATTTTAACTGATCTCGTGAAGTTTAAAATTTTGACCCGGGACACCCCTCGGGAGCCAATTTTGAGGGTACTATAGTCAAAATTTGGAAAAGTGTTGTATGTAGCACTTGTAGTTCTCAACACGAGGAAAAATATGGCTTCTTTGTGTTTTTGCTGATTCTCGCATTTTGATGCTCGTTTCAGCCCGTAGATTAGAGAAAAAGTGAGAAAATGCTGTTTTAGACTGTTTTGTGAACATTGCTGACTTGCAAGTAATTTTTTGGGCAAACTCAGCAGGATATGGATTATTTCACATCTCACGACTTTCGAAGAGCTCCACGAGACGAACAAATTCATGTGATACAGACCCGGTCAAATTATGAACCGTTTGGGAGTTACGACTCGCTGAAAATGGCCATAAATTGTGGACTTTCTAAATTTGCTAACTCACAAGTGTGGGTTGCGTTTTGTGGTTTCTATGCATTTGAATGCAAGATATCTCTTTTCGAACCTATTTTTGGGCCGCTTTGCTAAAGACTGGAAGAAGGACGAAAATAGTCATTTTTCTCGCCTGAAGAAGACAGTCTGTATGCCGAAGGAGGCTCTTCTACTGTGATGGCGCCTTGAGATTGAGATTGAGAGTGCGATTGAGAATTGTGCACAGATTGAGAGTGAGATTGAGAGTGAGATCGAGAGTGGGTGGTCAGGAGGTTGATACGAGCTACACTCTTCTTGTACTTGGGAATTGATTTCAATATACATCTCTGATTTTCTGCGTCTACTCTGTGTACTTGCAAATTTCTGTTATTCAGTTGTTGTATTCCCGTGTCTCATCACAGAATTTCGGTGAACGAGGGTATGCAACTGATTGCATGCTTCTTGTTGTCTGATGATGTCTGATAGACTATTGTCTTCCTGATTTTGTAGTAGTAGTTAAGTACTACCTCGGGAAGAAATTTTCATGAAATGGTTCGGTGGGTGGACGGATCAGGAGGGTCGGATGGCCAAATGTTGATTTAAAAATTTTATGTTATAACGCTAGGACTATGTGGGATAAAAAAATGGGTAATCGAGGACGAGCGAGACCAGGTAGGTTTGCAAGATCCCTCTTCTTAGGGAAAAGTGATAACTGTCGTGCCTACTTGTCAGGGAAAAGGGGTTATCGCCATGAACCAAGGGAGAACAAGAAAGTAGGAGTAGATCCTCAAGTTAAAGATCAAGAGAATCAAGACTAAGGACCATGATTTTGGGTACGGAAAGCGGTCAAGGGTAGATTGATTTTGAGAAGCGGATATAATCGTTGAATGAAAGGATGTACCACGTTGGGTTGGCATTCGAGATAGACCGGATTCCTGTCTGAGTCTCGGTACCAAGTGGGAGGGATACCTGCAGATAGATCTACGTCATTCCCTGGAATGGTCTTGAGGACTGAGGGAGGTGAGTAGGGTCGAGTCTGGGTATGGCGCTCACACTTGAAGTGTTTGTTGAAAGGTGACTCACCACCATCTTGTTGATGCTAGCAAATTTGTTTTCAATTGTTTTTTTATCTTTCAAAGGAGCCATGTCCTATGAGTCAACTCCATTTCCAATCTCGTGCTTATTGTTATCTTCTTTGGTTACATCGTCATCAACAACTATGGGCTTGCACACAGGAGAGGCGTCATGAGTTTTCCTTTCACCGGACAGGCATCTCAGTGGACTCAGGTGGGTGACAGAGTGACAGGTGTTTTTTTTGAGACAGTGGGACCTCGGCACTCGCATGCCAAGGTCAATCAGTTGAGGAGACCCGATGGGTCAGTTGTTTGTGAGCCCGAGGATATGCGTGCAGTTACTACTGACTTTTACCGTGAGTTACTGTCTGCTGAGCCCTAGTCACAGCGACAGGATGCATGCAGGGAGCAGGTTTGGGCACAGATGCCTTGTCTTGTGACTGAGGAGATGCGCCAGAGGCTAGAGATGCCTCTTCAGCTTGAGGAGCTGCACACGGCTCTTAGGGCCCTCCCTTGTGGTAGCTGTCCAGGTGAGGATGGGCTGACTCCCAGTTTTTTCTTGGAGTACTGGGACATGCTTGGCCCAGATCTTTGTAGTGCCTTTCAGTACATTCTGCACACAGGTGTGATGCCGGATAGCATGAGTGAGGGTCTAATTTACCTCATTCCAATGAGGGTGGCTCCTTGGATGAGATTCGACAGTGGCGCCCCATCACCATCCTCAACTCAGCCTACAAAATTCTTGCCAAGGCTCTGAGTTTGAGGATTCAACTACTTTTGGAGAGCCTTATACATGGGACTCATACAGGTTTTGTCAAGGCACACAGTATCCTTTACAACATTTTCACTTTCTAGGAGGCTTCTGCCCTGGCACGGCTCTGTGGGGAGGACCTTGTGGTTCTTCTTCTCAATTTTGAGAAGGAATACGAGAGAGTTGACTGGGACTTTCTAGAGGGCACTCTACGCAGGATGGGCTTCTCAGATGCTTGGATCAGAGGGGTGTCACCTTTGTACAGACAGACTCACAGTCAGGTGCTTATGGCAAGAGGTAGAGGTGAGCGCTTCATGCTCACACGATTGCTCAGACAGGGTTGTCCTCTTGCCCCCTTTCTCTTTCTGCTCTATGCGGAGGTGATGAGCAGATTTTTGGTGTCACAGCAAGTTGGTCTGAGGGGCTTAGCACTCCCTATATGGGGGGATGAGCTTCTAGAAGTTGAGTTTTCCGATGACTCAGCCTTGTACTTAGAGGGCTAGGAGGCCAATCTACACAGATGTGAGAAGGATTTGGAGACCTTCTGTTGTGCATCGGGCGCACTGATCAACTGGAGAAAGATAGTGGCTTTCTTGGTTGGCAGTGCTCCTGCGCCAGATTGGATGCTAGGAGAGGATTTCAGGTGGATTCCCCCAGGGAATGCAGTTCGGTACTTGGGTTGTCAGGTTGGTTTGGACTTGTCCCCTGAGAAGTACATTGCTCCTCTTCTCCTGTCCATCAGGAGAAAGCTGTTACATTGAAGCTCAACACGACTTTCGCTGGCTGGTAGAGTAGTAGTTGCCAACCAGGTGTTGTTCGCGACTATGTGGTACATCACTACTTGTTGGATCTTCTCGACTTCTTGTCTCATCCAGGTTGAGAGGCTGATCGAAAACTTCCTTTGGTCAAGTCGTGACACTCAGATTTCCTGAGCCAAGGTGGCTTTGGTCGGTCATTGATCCAGCAGAGCAGAGCCCTTCTTGGGAAGTTCGTTGTCAGAGGACTTCTGCCAGGCGAGGAGCCCTGAAAGAAGTTCTTGCTGCGGAGGCTTCGTGCGAGGGTGCCTCAGTCAGGAGGCCCTTGGCAACCTTCGACTAGATGGATCTTTACAGAGTTGCGCCGAGTTGGTTTGAGCAGGAGACTGGAGGACCTTTTTGCTGTGAGTTTGCTTCGATCTTGGGAGCTCTTACAGCGTGGTCTAGAGTAGAGACAGCCGACGTGCATGGAGGAGCGCCTACGGCAGCCCCTCGTCTAGAACCCCATGGCTAGCACTCAGAGAGGCCACTTGGTTGGGAGTCAGCCTCATGTTTCTTGGGGTCCCATGGCAGCAGGTCCAACGCTCTCTCTAGGTGACTGGCTGGAGTTCAAAGGTTTGTCAGAGGAGGTACAGGGTTTCCAGCTAGAGGGCATGAGAGGGGTGCAGAGCATGTGTCATGCCATCTCAGATTCAGTTCCAACTGACTGGCTCACGCATCTCGAGCCAGTAGCACCTAGGTGGATGGGAGCCTTCACACGACTGGAGGTTCTCATTTCTGTCAGGGCCTGCTCAGAGACTGTCCAAGCCCTGTTCTTCAAGCTTCAGGGTGGAGGACAATTACAGGGAGTTACAGTAGAGGCCCCACAGGTAGCAGAGTTCTGTTTCCAAAGGATCCGAGTTGTGGGCATCTGTGGGAGGACTTGCGTCATAGACCCTGGCCCAGCAGCTCTTGAGACTAGACACTGGAGGCTATGCGATTGGGAGTGTTGTCCATTGGCACGAGTACAGTGGGATCCTGGTGAGTGGCTATGGAGGGCCCCCTCTCTTCTGCAGACCGCCCAGGAGTCCCCTTCTTCCAGTACAGTGTTCGGCTTGGACGTCATATACTTGTAGCATAGAGAGAGGCCCGCCCCGCTACAACACATCATTGGAAGGAGGAGCGCCTCACAATCGAGTTCTTGGCAGCCTTTTGGCAGAGGCTGTGGGACTCCAGAAAGCCGAGGCGGGTCACTTTGTTTCAGTGGTTGGTTGCAGACAGAGCCACGGCAGTAGGGAGTTGGCTTGTGCATGGTGGTCTCTCGGCTTCTTCTCAACACCGAGATTGCACATGAAAATCCTAGATATGCGCTCATCATCTATGGTTTTCCATAGCGTGTCCCGGGCTTTGTGTCCCGAGCTTTGTATCCCGGGCTTTATCAAATCCGTCTAGCCACTCTCCAATGTACACTAGGGACTCTGATACCAGCCAACCTTCTGCCATGTGTAAGGTCCCTCTCAAAACCCTAGATCCATTCAGAACATTTTTTCTAGCCTAGAAAATAATTTAGAAAAAGCAAGACCGACAAAGAAGTCATGCGGACAACGAGACTTTACTCCATAATGAAAAGACAAAGATATTTCGGATAAGAAATTACGTCATCCCTATATTTTTCTAAAAAGATTAAAACTATTTTTATACTTCTTTGTGAAGATCTGCGTGGGAACTGATCTAGATCGGGAATTGGGAGAAAAAGAGACTAACTTGATTGAAAGATAAAGTTAACACTAGGTTGGTAATGGGACACTTTTATGTTCTGGGACACTTTTATGTCCTATTAAGTGACCATTTTCCTTGAATTATTTCAAGAGTTTCAAAATGGATTTTGAGGTGCTATCTGTCTAGAAAGTTGTCTCATAAGCTGAAAAAAACAACATTTTTTTGGAATATCAATTCCATCTTTAACCTTGTCCTTGCACAACATTTCACAACCTAAATCGTGTGAAAAAACGGGTGCTGTTTTTGGCTTTTTTCAACTTTTTGCAACTATACCAGTCTAGAATTCATGTTTATGAGGTCTATAATGCTAGAGAACTATCTTTAGTAGTCCTCAACATGTCCTGATGCTTCTAGGGATAAATAAATGTTAAAGTTGTAAGTTATGACCAAATTACAAAAATTGTCAAATCTTGTTTTTTAGCCAATTTTAGCTCTTCTATGATTTTTTTGGTGGCTTTCATGATATCCAAATATAGTTTTGATTTTCTATGTCGCATATTGTAACATAAAGCTAATATTCCTTGAGTTTTGGGGCACCTAATACCCTATTTTTCATAGTAGACAACGATGGTTGATTTTTTCAATTATAGCAGAAAACGAAACATTTTAGTATATCAAGTATAGCTTTTTCAATATTGTTAGTTTCTTGTGACAACTACATGCATTTTGTAGGTAGTAACCATATCTAGTCATAAGGATCAAATTTGGCTAGATATTGAATAGTTTCTATGGGATTCTACAACTCATAATGTTGAACCCATTTTTCTCATGTTTGTTGTATTTAGCACTTCATCTTTGTCCCCAAGATTCCCCTTGGTAAGAGATGTATTATTCTTTTGACATGCTCCACGGCTCCTTATGAACCTAAAGGAGAATAGGGAACTAAGAAAACATGCATATATTATTTGTATTGAGCGTGGCTATAGAAACTTTGATGATAGGTTTGCAGAATGGTAAAAATTCAACTTTTTTGTACCTAGTTCTTTTGGCAAAACAAAAAATAGTGAGTGAGAAGCAATCATATGTTCTGATCACCAACCCATTGAAGTTAACTAGGGAATTTATCTCAAGTCCTACAAAAATCCCTAATCTTATTTTTATGCAACAAAACGTAAGAAATGACTCTTTTGATGAAAATATACTGGTCCATCAACTTTGGAGGCTTGGTGTGACCAAAAGATGAGAAATTTTACAAGTTTCTTATTTTTCCCATGTGTAGTAGGCCTTGAACTATAACCTCATGAAAGGATTTTACAAAATGAGTGGATGTACTATGGTCTTGGAGGTTTTTTTCAAAACCCTGAAAGGACACTTTTATGTCCTGTCAGGTTACCAACCTAGTGTTAAGATATAAGAACTAAGAAGAAAATTGGGGTCCAATAGGAATTAAGAAGAGAATTGAGGTCCAATAGCATTTGAGAAGAGAATTTGGGGTCCAATAGGAATTGAGAAGAGAATTCCACCCACCATTTCCTATATAAGCACCCCCTCTCCTTTGTCATTTTACACACACATATATTGCTAAGCTATTTGCATACTTGCCATGTTCAAGACTATGCTTGAGTAAATCAAGGTTTCCATTAAACCTTGCTCTTGCTCTCTCCCTCTCTTGAAGGCCAAACCCTTGAGGGTTTTGTGAAGAAGCTCCTCTCTCCTTCCTCTTCATCCTAAATCCCTTTCCTTCCTCCTTGAGCCTCACATCTCTTCAAGAAAGACTTCAACCCCATTTCCTTCTTGTTTAGAGTAGGTAATCTTCATTTCTAGTAGGCTTAATTAATCCATGTGTTTTAATACTACGAAGGTTTATGTGCATCATTTTAAGTTTAAGCTTTCATGGTAACCTTGGAATTAGGGTTAAGTATTAATGGTAGTTATGCATCATTAAGTTAAGATTCAAAAGTAGATTTGCACTCGTATGCTAAGCTTTAATGGTAGCTTTGCACTTAAATGTAAGCTTTAGTGACTACCTTGCATTTTTAGGTTTAAGCTTTTATGGAAACCTCGCAATTAGGGTTAAGTGATAAGAGTATCTATGCATCATTAAGTTAAGCTTAAAAGATAGATTTGCACTCATAAGCTAAGCTTTAATGGTAACTTTGCACTTAGATGTAAGCTTTAGTGACTACCTTGCATTTTTAGGTTTAAAGCTTTAATGGAAACCTCTCAGTTAGGGTTAAGTGATAAGAGTATCTATGCATCATTAAGTTAATCTTAAAAGGTAGATTTTCACTTATAAGCTAAGATTTAATGTTAACTTTGCACTTAGATATAAGCTTTAGTGACTACCTTGCATTTTTAGGTTTAAGCTTTAATGGAAACCTCCCAATTAGGTTAAGTGCTAAGAGTATCTATACATCATTAAGTCAAGTTTCAAAGGTAGATTTGCACGCTTAATTTAAGCATTAATGGTAATTTTGCACTTAAGTGTAAGCTTTAGTGACTACCTTGTATTTTAGGTTTAAGCTTTAATGGAAAGCTCGAAAACTCATAAATTATAGGATGACCTTCTAGCTTCTTACAATGAAAATCTAGGCACCACAATAAGAGAATAGTTGTCTAAGATCGATAGAATTAGCTCCATTTTTGGTATTGAAGAGTATTTCTAAACTTTTTAATTTCAAGTTTGTTTGCAAATACGGGATGGGGGAGATAGCGATAACTTCGCGGAATTGATCTCCGTGTTGTTTGAACCGAAAACTCTACAAGCTTCCATGGAGATGCCCCATGGATGGCACAGGATTGCAAAAACCTGGGAATCATACAAAACGGGGATTGAACTTAAAAAGTTGGCATTTCTGAAGAGACATTAACCATCAAATTGCCTATGGAAAAAGCTCGCTTGTATTTTCTAGATAAAGTTGGTTGGTAGATAATTAATAAAAGTAGGAATTAAGGTTGATAAATGAATGAACCTGGAAATTACCAACTAAGAGTTAAAAAGGAATCTCGAGAGGTGATAGGGATAGCCCATTGCATAGATTTAACAAGGAGTTAAAAGGAATCTCGAGAGGTGATAGGGATAGCCCATTGCATAGATTTAACTAGGAGTTTTGAAGATTGTCTGGAAATGACCGGGAACCAAGATGGATCTTCTTGGGTCAATTTGATCGAAAGGCAGGCCCATTGAGAAGATTCTCTTGGGGAACTTGTCGGAGATTGGTCCTTTTCGGCTAGGCAATGTAACCGGAAAGTTGTTATACGTAGGTCATTGATGCCCGAGGGATAAGGGATGAATGGGTTTGTTTTATTTTAGCCCGACTGGGTGAAGTACCCATGGTATCTTATTGAAAATCGTTCATAATCCGGGTATGTCCTGATGCCAATAGTTGGATGAGAAGGTTATACTCAGGGAGGATGATGTGAATTTAATTAAGAAAATTTGCTCGACTTGGTTGCTTAAAAAGGAACTGGAAATGCTAGGAATATAGGGGCTATCCTGTGCATCTGTCACCAGATGGTGCTATACCTCTCGAAATAAAATGCTTAGGAAGGAATGATTAAAATACTTGATGAGACTTTCCCAAATTACACTTAATTATGGGAAATATTGTGAAGGTGCTGCCATTTTGATGGCTTGTAACCGATTATCTTGGCCTGAATAGGGAGGCAAGATGAATTGGTTGAAACTAAATGTGTTGCATGATTAGTTAGGAAACTAGTTACAAGCTAACTATAGCAGATAAAAGAAAGGAAATGAATTAAAAGTTTCAAAATAAAGATTGGTGGGAACAACCATATTAATTTCCCTGAATGAGGGTATGAAACAGATTGCATGTTGCTTGTTGTTTGATGATGTCTGATAGAGTGTTGTCTTCCTGATTTTGTAGTAGTTAAGTACTACCTCGGGAAGGGATTTTCATGAAATTATTCGGTGGGTGGGCGGATCCGGAGGGTCAGATGGTCGGATTTTGATTTAAGTTTTTTATGTTAAACGCTAAGACTACGTGGGATAAAAAATGGGTAATCGGGGACGAGCGAGACCAGGTAGGATTGCAAGATCCCTCTGCTTAGGGGAAAGTGATACTGCCATGCCTGTTTGTCAAGAAAAAGGGGTTGTCGCCATGACTCAAGGGAGAACAAGAAATCAAGAGAAGATCTTTAAGTTAAAGATAAAGAGAATCAAAACTAAGGACCACGATTTTGGGTGTAGAAAGCTATCAAAGACATATTGATTATGAGAAGCGGATAGAATCATTGAATGAAGGGATGTACCCCCTTGGGTTGGCATTAGAGATAGGCTGGAGTCCTATCTGAGTGTCGGTCCCAAGTGGGAGGGATACCTGCAAATAGATCTATGTTACTCCTTGGAAATGTCTGCAGGACTGAGGGAGGTGAGTAGGGTCGAGTCTAGGTATGGACCTCTCAAGTGGTATCAGAGCCTAATTTTGAATCTTGGACCTTGGAATTTTGGATTAATGCATGAGGGAAAAACAGCTTAGTCTATTCTACACCTAAAAATGAAGTCTTGATGTTCCAATAAATTATTCAAAAATTTTCAACATGGCTTGGAATCTGCCACCAGAACAAATTCAGTGGATTATCTATGAGAGGATGGAAACTGCTACGCTAGAGCGAAGGCTTGCTATGCTGGAACATTTTAGAAAGCTCATAAATGAGAGATTTATAAAGGTTGGAATTAATCAGGATTGGAAGATTACATGGAATGGCAAGAATGGCATTTTTGTTTACATCAATACTATGAAAAATTAAGTACTTATCCCACTGAATTGAAGAAGTCGTTTTGAGCACAAGAGTTGCGGATGTTCCAAGTTTTCTATTGTTAGGACTTCATGAGAATTCAAGATTACTGTAAATCGTACCAAGATAACCTTCAGAGAGAAGGAATTTTTGATCAAGTGAAGGATTACATTGCCAAATTGTAAGTCATAAGAAAGAATCTTAAGAGTGCAAGAGATGACCAAGTGTTGTTTTTTACGTCCGACCAAAAGAAATCCCTTAAAGATGGGAAAGTGTAACATTTAATGGCCTAAGAACTTGTGTGTAGCGGAAATTAGCATGAACATAGTGGGCATTTCATTAGAATAGATTCCTAATGAGAATTACAAGAGTGCTTGAGTGGAGAGAGCAACAAAAAGCATAACACCTAGTTAGATAGCATCAACAATACTTTCAAAAGAGAGAGAAATTAAGCTATTGAGAATAGTTGAGGACCGGATTTGCATGGAGCCGGTCCCCCGTCCAAAAGGCTTTGTATTATGGTTTCTCCCATCAAGAGAGACATTATACAATACAATTCTTTGTGTTCCTTCAAGACTAGCTAGTGCAATGAAGATGAAAACTTCATGCAATAAGCAAAACACTTAGTAAACACAACTTTAATTATCCCCGTTCTCAGACCCAAGACCTCACACACCTTCGAAGATGGTGAGAGCTAGCAGGATATGAGAGTAGATTGAGAGGAAGAAGGAGTATCTTACGAGAAAGATGTACATCTCCTCACATAATCACTCATATTACCATAGATTTAGCTTAGTAATTATCTTTATAGAGGAGATGAGCATGCATTGAAGCTTGGCTCTTGGTTGGATTTGCATCCACACACCAAGAGTGTGTCGATGTAGGCTTCTATCTCACAAGCTTGGAGTAGGTGATGAGCTCTCCATTAAAGCTTGGGAAGAGATAGTCTTCTCCTTTTCACACATGAGATTGTGTGAGTGTGTGTGTGATAATGCCTTGCAAAAATCAGCCCCCTCTCTCTCTTGGGCGAGCCCTCTTGTTATTTGCTCTTGCAGGCTCCCCATTGGACCTCCCCAAGTCAAGCCAATGGCTATTAAGCAGCATAAGTGATAGCCTTCTGACATGTGTCCCCCTTTCCCCTTTTGTGAGAGCTTAATCAATTATACTTAATTGATTTAAATGAATTAAATCCCCATTGGACCTTTCCCCATTCTGACCAATAGGAATTAAGTAGCCCATTGGGCTGCTCAATTCCTATTGGACCCCTTCACGGGCTGTCCAATAATCATCCAGGAGACTTAATTTTCATTGGTTCTTTTTATTAAGTGTTTGAAAATTAATTAGGCTAATTTTACTCTAGCCTAATTCTCATTGGTCCACTTCAAGGGTCATCCAATAGGAATTGGGTACACCTTGTGGGCATCTGGCCTAGGGAGCTGACATGTGTCCCTCATTCCCTTTGTTTAAAGGGAGCTTGTGTGTGTGTGTGTGTGTGGCCTTCTCTCTCATCCCCTACTTGCTAGGCTCGCCCCCTCCTATGTAGGGATATTCAAAGACTTTTTTGGTCACACACAAAGCATCCAATTCCCTTAAGGTTGGACTTTGGACACAACCTTTGAATTTTGAAACCTTAGCATTTTGGAAGTCTTAATGGGCTGAACCTTATGGTCTTTTTAGCCCATTGTTGCACATGGTTCTTCTGCAGATGCCCCCCTCCCCCTTTGGATCCCTATTTCCCCTACTTTGGATCCCTACTGTGGCTGGTCTTCTAGCTTAACCAATATTCTAGCTTAACCAATACTGTGGCTGATCAGTTTAACATGAGAAAATCATTTAGGAGAATTAGATATTGATTATTATGACATTACCTCTCTCTTGAAATCATAGTCGTCCTCAACTATGGTGTAGAGAAGATAAAGCATATTTATGAGTCCTTTTCGTAGCAGGTAGAGGATCCCTATGTTACCCTACGACATCATTCCACAATGGATGACTAGTCCATTTGGCGCTTGAGAGCCTGAGACTGCCGCAAGCATGTCTGCACATTAGTCCTATCAGTCTTCCATAGTAGAACGACAAGCTCTACTTAGTGTTTGGGAGACGTCGTCTCCGCAAACTTGATCTAAGCATGCATACTTCTTCATTTTTGTGCATAATAAAGAAAAAGAGAGTCTTTTAAGACAAAAAACTTTGTTCATTTTTAACATTTTCTACATTTGCTTACTCTTGGGAAGCATTGTAAGCATTGACAAGGTTTAGGTTATCCTTTAATTGTATGCCTTGCATCCATCTAGCATCTTCAACAGGATAATTCTTAAACTTAATAAGATACATCGGATAGTGTTACTGACTCTTTATACCTTGTCTTCATGTCGGAGAATGGACTCGGGCTGTAGCACCTCCTCTTGGTCCTCGATCTCCGGTGGGTCTTCAATAGTTGGTTCTTGAGGTGGCTCTCCTTTGTAAGGCTTTAATAGGATCACATGGAAATCATTGTGTATGAGCCAATGATTGGGCAACTTGAGTTGATAGGCCATCTCATTGATTGGCCTAAGAATCTGTAAAGGACCATAGTACCTTTTTGCTAGTTTAGCATAGTACTTTTGGTGGCCCGTAGGATTCTTGCCCGTCGTGTGCCTTAATCGAGCCTTGGGAAACTTTAACAAGACCCAATCGTTTTCTTGAAAGGCTTGGGCTCTTCTGTGCTTGTCAGCAGCAGCATTTTGCCTTTGCTGTGAAGATAGAGATAGCATCCTTAATCTTTTGAAAAGATTCTTGTAGGTCTCGGCTATACTCATCTGCAGCAAAGATCTTCCCATGTACCTTAAGTAGCAAGGGACTTTTTGATCTTCCCTCAATTACCTCGAAAGGTGCTTTTCCCATGGAAGTATGTACAGTGTTATTGTAAGCATACTCCACTAAGGGTAAGTACTTCTCCCATTGGCTCATAGGCTTTTAGTAGATCGACAATTGTTAGGTTAGGTATTTCACTTTGGCCATCCGTTTGTGGATGATAGGCCGAAGAGAAGTTTAGCCTTGTTCCTGAATTCTCAAAGAGACCCTTCCAGAAATTACAGGTCATTCTAGGATCTCTATTCGACACTATAGACATTGACAAGCCATGGTACTTGAAAATTTGTGAAATGAAGAGGGTTGCCATTTGATGGGCTTTGATAGTCTTTTTGACAGGTATAAAATGAGCTTGTTTACTGAACCTGTCTACTATCGTCCATATTCCTGTATTCCCATGGATAGACTTAGGCAATCCAAAGATAAAATCCATGGATATGCTCTCCCATGGTGAATTAGGAATTGGCAAAGGTTGAAGCAATCCAAGTTGCTTCCCTCTATCAAATTTTGTCTTTTGGCAAACCACACATTTAGAAACATACTCTTGTATGTTCACTTTCATGGTAGGCCAATAGAAATATGTTTCAATTCCCTTTAAGGTAGACTAAATCCCTTTATGCCCCGCATAAGGTGGAGCATGAGATTCATACATTACTTTCTCACGTAGTGAGTTAGTAACACATAGTCTATTTCCATAGAGAAGATAACCATCTTGTAAATTAAATGGTTCTTCTTTCTTCCCTAATGCAAGGGCTGAAATCACATCTCTAAAGTCGGGATCAATAGCGTACTCATCTATCATTGAAGATAGATAATTGTGAGTTGCTATGGAAACCGCATTCACTCTCGGCCGTCTTGAGAGTGCATCAGCTAATTGATTATGCTTGCCAGCAATGTGAGCAATATGAAAATGAAATTATGAAAGGAAATTTTCCCACCTCATTTGTTTGTCGCAGAGCTTGGTCTGCGTCATGAAGTACTTAAGACTTTGGTGATTCGTTCGCAGAATGAAAGGAGTCCCCAATAAATAGTGCTTCCATGAGTCTAAGGCATGTAGAACTGCAAGGAGTTCTATTTCATATTTGCCTAGAGCTTGCTCAACAGGGTCGAACCTTCGACTCTCATAGCCTATGGTGTGCCCTTCTTGGAGCAAAATAGCTCCAAGGAAATCACCACAAGCATCACATTGGACCTCAAATGGTTTTGAGAGATCTGGTAGTGTAAGCACAGGTTGAGAGATAAGCTTTTCTTTAAGCTTTTCGAAATCATTGTTCTCCTTAGCAGACCATGTATACCTAACGCTTTTCTTTGTTAGGTCATGTAATGGTCCCACAATTTGTGAGAAACTTTCTATGAAGCGTCTATAGTATGCACACATACCTATAAAGCTTCTTAGTTCATGAAGATTCCTTGGTTTAGGCCATCCTTTTATTACCTCTAACTTTGATGGATCCATTTGGATGCCATCTTGAGAGATAGTATGACCTAAATATTGAATCTTTTGCAAGAAAAATTCACTTTTCTTTCGATTAACATAAAGTTTATTCTCTCTCAAAACTTGAAATATTACCTGGAGGTGTTGCTTGTGTTCGTCTAATGAATTAGAGTAGATGATAATATCATCAAAGAACACTCCAGTGAAGGTTCGATGAGGCCTGAACAACTTCTCCATCAAGCGATTGAATGTGGCTGGTGCATTGGTCAAGCCAAAAGGCATGACAATGTATTCGTAAAGACCAAATGTGGTGCGAAATGCGGTCTTTCCAATGTCTTGATCAACTATCCTTATTTGATGATAGCCACTTTTTAGGTCAATCCTACTGAAGTAGGTCGATCCTTGTAGCTTATCAAATAGGTCTTCTACCCGTGGAACGGGAAACCTATTCTTGATAGTGATCCTATTTAGTGCTCTATAGTCGACACACATACGATATGTGCCGTCTTTCTTTTGCACTAATAGCACAAGTGAGCAAAATGGAGATGAGCTAGGCCTAACCATGCCCTTCTCAACTAACTCATGCACTTGCTGCATAATCTCCTCTTGTTGAGCTTGAGAAACTCTAGAAGGAGGTTTGTTAGGCGGTGAACTTCCTGGAAGAGGTTCAATTGCATGGTCATCATTACCTTGTTTAGGAGGTAGCTCACAAGGGATGTCGTCAATAAAAACATCTTGAAACCCCTTGAGAAAATTGGATAACTCTAAATCATTTTGGTTGCTTTTATTTTCTTTTGTTAAAGCATTAGGTTCATTTTGAGAATCTTTAACAAAAATCATGTACACGGAAATAGAGCTCTTTATTGACTTGTTGAAAGTTGGTGTATGTACAATGGGGATAGTGTTACCCATTTCCTTAGCATCTATATACATGTCTTTTTCCCTGAACTTAAAGGAGATTCTCCTTTCAGGAAATTTAACATCGGCAGCTAGGCGGTCAAACCATGGTGCCCCTAGGATTACATCCTCATGCTTGAGAGGAGAGATAAATAAGTCCTCTTTGTCCACATAGCCTTGGACATGAAGCCTCAATTTCCCGATTAAGGGAGTGACTGAAGCTTCTTGCCCCTTGAAGGCACTGTCTGCGGGTAGGATATCTCCCATCTCGTAGGATTGTATGCCTAGCTTGGTGGCCAACTCTATAGATATAAAATTGTGAGTAGAACTAGGGTCAAAGAGAATAAAATCATCATGTTCTCTTACCTTTCCCCAAGCATGGCATAGAGGAGATCCTTTGTGATGAGTTTGGTGAGTCTCCTCCTCTTGGATTTCAACCAAGGAAGCTCTAGGAGGATCTTGGCGGTTGTTATTTTGGGGACAAGCATGGTACGCATGCCCTTGTTCGCTGTGCTTGAAACACCGGTTATCCTTGCGATAACGCTCAAGCTCTTCAGGAGAGAGTTTGTTCTTACCTTTTTAAACTCCCTTCTCTTTAGCTTTGTTGGAGTTGCCCTTAGGAGACTTTTGGAAATTTTCCTTCCCCTTAGGCTCATTGGAACCCTTGTTTTCCGGGGGCTTATTATTTCTTTTAGCCCCCGTTTGGAAATTGATTTGTGAGGCCATCATGGTATGGTGTATTACCACCGATATGGTACGTGCCCTTTGGGAGTTGACATACTCTGCCATTTCTTCGGTTAAGCCCGCACAAAATTGTTGCTTTTGCTCTCCAAAATCCAACTTTTTAAAGACAGTGGCTTTGAGTTGTAGGTCCCAAAATTTGTCTACATATTTGTGGATGGATTCATTGGGAGAGAGCTTTAAGCTTCGCCATTCGGTGAGTACTTTGTCTTTGGCATCGGTGGCCAAAAACTGCTTCATAATGGAAGCTCTTAAAGCTTTCCATGTTCGTGGAGCTTCCCCGTTGGCTCGTAGGCTAGACCACCAATGTTTGGCATACTTTTGAAAGTTCATAGCTACATGGCGTAGCTTAGAGGACTCCGTGAAGCCCTCATCTCCAAACGCCGCATCAAATTGTTGGATAAAGGCCAAGACTTTGTCCGTAGCACCAAAGGTGCCATCATAGGTAAGGAAAGAGATGCTCTTTCCTCCCTCTTTGAACTTCTTTAGCTTGGATGACCTCTTCCATGCGGCATAGGATTTCCTATGGCCTCTTCTTTTTGATGGTTCAAAAGTTGCACCATCACTTTCTTCAGAAGGTGAAGAATTTGAAGAAGGTGGAGAAGAGGGTGACCTCTTTCTCGCCTTTTTCTTGTCTTGATCTTCGTCATCTTTACCATCACTTTCATAAGAGGAAGAGGATGAAGAAGATGGAGAAGAGGGTGTCCTCTTTCTTGCCTTTTTCTTCTCTTGCTTTTTATCATCCCTCTTTGAATTATGGCGTGGAGAAGAGTGTGATGGTCTTCTCCGCTTTGGTGGTGATGGAGAGCGTTTAGCCCACCGTCTTTGTGGAGCCATCTCCGCCGAGGTGGCGGGAGACTCACTTATTTCTCGTTCCTTTGCTGGAGGCTCTTGAGTTATCCTTTGGGAAGGAGATGCATCATCAAGAAGTAAATTCTTGAGCCCTTCGTATGGATTCTCTTCTTCTTCCCGAATTGGAGAGAGACCTCTTTTGGGAGTCTCACAAGGAGGCTTCCTAGGTGTTCTCTCGTCATGGTGATGAGCTTAGAGAATCCCGTGAGCACAGAGCTGCCGTTGCACTTCACTTTGGAGAGATGGATTGCCCATGGCTTGTTGAAGCCTAGAAACAAGATAGTTAACAAGCATTGAAGCATCATTAGTAGCTTGATCATGAGCAAAATCAAAGTTATCAACATTAATTTCACTCTCTTTACTATTGTCAGCCATTCTAACAACTTTTAGGTGTAAAATTTTTAGGTGTACTTTGGCACTTCAAGCCCAGTTTCTACTCCTCTTTACCCCTTTAGAAAAAGCACTCAAGCTACTGAGCCCGTGGCTCGAATACCATTAATTGCAAGGAATAGAAGAGAGGGTCTTTCGACACCAAAACAGCACTGGCTCCTGTCAAGCTTCTAATAGCTCAATAGTGGTTAAGCCGTAGGCAAGCCCCGTAGGACTCCACTATTAAGACCATAGCTCTCGACGGTGATGCCCCGTTAACTACACAAAGACAAGCGCACTGCAAGGCTGAAAAATCCCTATTCTACTTACCCACAGGCAATTAATAATACCAACCATTTATAGCTAGCTTGAGGACCTTCCTTCTTGAGCAAGAAAAGAGAAACCTTGTGCTCTGATACCACTGTAACATTTAATGGCCTAAAAACTTGTGTGTAGCGGAAATTAGCATGAACATAGTGGGGATTTCATTAGAATAGATTCCTAATGAGAATTACAAGAGTGCTTGGGTGGAGAGAGCAACAAAAATCATAACACCTAGTTAGATAGCATCAGCAATACTTTCAAAAGAGAGAGAAATTAATCTATTCACAACAGTTGAGGACCGGATTCGCATGGAGCCGGTACCCCCTCCAAAAGGCTTTGTAATATGGTTTCTCCCATCAAGAGAGAGATTGTACAATACAATTCTTTGTGTTCCTTCAAGACTAGCTAGTGCAATGAAGATGAAAACTTCATGCACTAAGCAAAACACTTAGTAAACACAACTTTAATTATCCCCGTTCTCAGACCCAAGACCTCACACACCTTCGAAGATGGTGAGAGCTAGCAGGGTATGAGAGTAGATTGAGAGGAAGAAGGAGTATCTTATGAGAAAGATGTACATCTCCTCACATAATCACTCATATTCGCATAGCTTTAGCTTAGTAATTAGCTTGATAGTGGAGATGAGCATGCATTGAAGCTTGGCTCTTGGTTGGATTTGCATCCACACACCAAGAGTGTGTCGATGTAGGCGCCTATCTCACAAGCTTGGAGTAGGTGATAAGATCTCCATTAAATCTTGGGAAGAGATAGTCTTCTCCTTCTTCACACATGAGATTGTGTGAGTGTGTGTGTGATAATGCCTTGCAAAAATCAGCCCCCTCTCTCTCTTGGGTGAGCCCTCTTGTTATTTTCTCTTGCGGGCTCCCCATTGGACCTCCCCAAGTCAAGCCAATGGCCTATTAAGCATCATAAGTGATAGCCTTCTGACATGTAACCCCCTTTCTCCTTTTGTGAGAGCTTAATCAATTAAACTTAATTGATTTAAATGAATTAAATCCCCATTGTACCTTTCCCCATTCTGACCAATAGGAATTAAGTAGCCCATTGGGTTGCTCAATTCCTATTGGATCCCTTCACGGGCTGTCCAATAATCATCCAGGAGACTTAATTTTCATTGGTTCTTTTTATTAAGTGTTTTAAAATTAATTAGGCTAATTTTACTCTAGCCTAATTCTCATTGGTCCACTTCAAGGGTCATCCAATAGGAATTGGGTACACCTTGTGGGCATCTGGCCTAGGGAGCTGACATGTGTCTCTCATTCCCTTTGTGTAAAGGGAGATTGTGTGTGTGTGTGTGTGGCCTTCTCTCTCATCCCCTACTTGCTAGGCTCGCCCCCTCCTATGTAGGGATATTCAAAGACTTTTTTGGTCACACACAAAGCATTCAATTCCCTTAAGGTTGACCTTTGGACACAACCTTTGAATTTTGGAACCTTAGCATTTTGGAAGTCTTAATGGACTGAACCTTAGGGTCTTTTTAGCCCATTGTTGCACATGGTTCTTCTGCAGAATCCCCCCCCCTTTGGATCCCTATTTTCCCTACTTTGTATCCCTACTGTGGCCGATCTGCTAGCTTAACCAATATTCTAGCTGGTTCTCCCCTTGCACTTCCCCATAATAAATGATCAGTTTAACATGAGAAAATCATTTAGGAGAATTAGATATTGATTATTATGACAGAAAGTGCAAGAGATAATCTCACAAATTCTGTGATCATTCAAAGACTTGAGAAGAATAAGAAAGCAAACTTATGAGTTAGCCAAGGACTTTAAAGTGGGAATCTTTAGCCAAGACCATTGTAGACGAAAGACCATTTGCAGAAATTAAAAGTACACAGTAACGAGAAGTCATTAAAAATTGGTTGGCAATTGAAGAAGAGAGACTGACATTTGAAGAAAAGGAAATACTGACAATACTCAATTTTTTCAAAAAGGGTTATTTCTTCAATTAAAGCCAAAAAGGGATTACAAGGAGGCATGAAGTAATTACAAAGAGAGGCAAGAAAGTTTACAGCTCATGAAGATCCTCTAATATATGGTCACATAACCAAGTATCACAAGCACCACACATGTTAGGACGCTCACCCTCTGGAATGGTTCTACCAGAAACAGCTTGAGCAATTTCTCGGGTATGAGCTGAGAAGAGAAAAGGACCTCTAAGAGGAAGACTCCAGATGGTATCAAGGAAAATCTTAGAATGGGGGATAAACTGCACAAGCAAGAACAACCTTGCGGAGAACTCAAGATCTTGTGTCCTTTTGATGCAGTAGTATCGAGGGCCAAATCCCAGAGCCTCTGTAACCATAGCAAGTCGAGTATTGTTACAGAAATGGTCTCTACCCCAAAGAGTCACTCTTGTGAGATGTCGCCATGTCTTCCATATCATCTGGCTGACACAAGAATTTCGCTGAGGGAAGAGAAGATCTTTGTATCGCTCTAAGAACTATCTTTTAACTGCCTCATCTGCACTCTGCAAGTGAGAGATGCATACAGGAAGAACCAAGTCTTCTTGCCAAGACACCATCAGATAAGAAGATGACTAAGTTACAGAGAGTGAAGATCGGAAAAATAAGAGGATAACAAGTGCTGATAAAGAAGGGATTACCAGTAGCTTATAAAGAGGAAGTAGTGTATGGAAGAATCCACAAATGTGATGACTTATTCAAGAAGATAGCTTATTAAGAAAGATTTTCCATGACTCCAATATTATATTAGCAGATTTTTGGGATGAAGAAGTCTAAGAGGGAAGTCATGTTGAAAGCGTTAACAAGAAGTTAAGTCACAAGACGTATCCAAGAAGCTTCATCAATTACGTATTTTATTCGAGTTGAGGACAACTCTTTCTTTTTTTGCTGGGAAAAGATGTTGCCATCAATAGACTCAAAGACCTCTTGACCAACAGTCCTGTCCTCATCAACCCTGAAAATTTCACTCCTTAGCTCTTATTTACCCGAGGAAGTTCAACAAGAAATTCAGGTAGACCCCTATTTTAGGCCTCTTCTGCAAGAGATTCAATCTCAGAACCCAAGGGAGCACTTAACTGACTATACCTTAGCAGATGGTTTCTTTACTACCTGGAAAGCTTCAGCCCCTAGATATTTCTCAGATGAAGTGGGAATGTTTGAGTATGGACCTTGTCACTGGTCTTCCAAAGACAACTAGAAACTATGATTCTATTTTTGTCATAGTAGATAAGCTCACTAAGGTGGCTCATTTAATTCCAATCAAGCAGACAGCCACCGCCATCGACATATCCCAAGTATTTGTCAAATAGATAGTAAGATTACATGGAATCCCTGCAAGAATCATCAATGATTGAGATGCCAAATTTACTTCTAAAGTTTTGGCAAGACATGTTTTGATCTTTGGTACCCAACTGAATCTCAGCTCAATATATCATCCGGAGACTGATGGTCAAACTGAGCAAGTGAATCAAGTCATTGAAGATATGCTTCGAGCATACTTCAACCAGCAGTCCCAGTAATGGATCAAGTTCCTTCCCCTAGTTGAGTTTGCTTATAACTCTTCTCACCATCCCAACCTCAGAATGTCACCCTTTAAAGCCTTATATGGTCAGGAATGTTTAGTCCCTCTTCAAATTAGCCGACCCAGCTCTTCATATTCTTGCCACTAAGTCTACCCTAGAAGAGATGGATCATCAACTTCTAGTCATTAGAGACAACCTGAAGAGAACTAGTGATAGGCAAAAGAGCTACGCTAATCTCCACCGCTTTGCAAAAAGCTTTAGCAAAGACGAACAAGTTTTCCTCTGAGTCAAACCCAAAACACAGCGCCTTAAAGCTAGGGAAATTCCATAAGCTTGCATTCAGATATTGTGGACCTTTTGGAATCAAATCAATATTTCTTTTTGTCCAAACCCTTGATCATAGTTTTGGTTGGTTCTTTGGAACAACTTATAATTATTCTTCAAGATATCGATGGCACTTTTGATGAATTTTTTATGCGGATGTAATCAATCGACATATTTAGGGAATTCAAGCATCTCTAGTCAGTCAATTCTTTTGAGATTCAAATTGTTTATGGTGTTTTACAAGTTGAATTGTTATGATACATTAAATATCTGATTACCAAGTGAAAGATGAGACGGTAAGCTATAGACATAAGAAAAATAAGGATGGAGGAAATAAATTGGGTACACAAGGGAGGAGATATTGCAAGATTTAATTGAAAGATTAGTATGAAATCCTTAAGTGTCAAGAACATGGTATCAATTGGATGATATTAATAGTGAAATGAGTCAACGCTCAAAATGGAAAAAGGTTAACGTTTAGGTAAGAATCGCAAGATTTTTACAAAGCATATTGAGGCTAGATAGAGAGCGAAGTGAAGAAATTATCTTCAGACCTCACAAGAGAATCACAATCCGGTCACACCAAAGAAAAAATACATAGTTGAGTAAGAGCAAATTCAATGATTAAAGTAACCCCGAGTCATTAAGACTTCTTCATGATTAAAACTTTTGAGTCAGCGCTAAAAATGGAAGAGAAGTGTATTATTCAAAGTCCATAGCAGTTTCATTGTCCTTTTAATCTAAATACCCTAAAGCTACTGACCATCTTCAATGAAAAGTTGACCAAAGACTGAGTCTGTCTACTCTCTAAAGCATGTCCCGAGCTGAGGACAGCTCTTTCTTTTTATTGGGTAGTTTGTAAGGTCCCTCCCTAAACCTTAGAGCCATTTAGGACTTTTTGTTTTTGCCTAGAAAATAATTTAGAAAATGCAAGACTGACAAAGAAGTCATGTGGACAATGAGACTTTACTCCATAATGAAAGGACAAGGATATTTCGGATAAGAAATTACGTCATTCCTATATTTTTCCAAAAAGATCAAAATTATTTTTATACTTATTCGTGAAGATCCGCGTGGGAACTGATCTAGATCGAGAACTCGGAGAAAAAGGGACTAACTTGATTGAAAGATAAAGTTGAGAGATAAGAACTAAGAAGAAAAGTGGGGTCCAATAGGAAGTAAGGAGAGAATTGGGGTCCAATAGCATTTGAGAAGAGAAATAGGGTCCAATAGCATTTGAGAAGAGAATTTGGGGTTCAATAGGAATTGATAAAAGAATTGGGGTCCAATAGGAATGGAGAAGAGAATTACACCCACCATTTCCTATATAAGCATCCCCTCTCCGTTGTAATTTTACACACACATACATTGCTAAGCTACTTGCATACTTGCCATGCTCAAGACTAAGCTTAAGTAAATCAAGGTTTCCATTAAACCTTGCTCTTGCTCTCTCCCTCTCTTGAAGGCCAAACCCTTGAGGGTTTTGTGAAGAAGCTCCTCTCTCCTTCCTCTTCATCCTAAATCCCTTTCCTTCCTCCTTGAGCCTCACATCTCTTCAAGAAGGACTTCAACCCCATTTTCATCTTGTTAGAGGAGGTGAAGGAGTACGACGCAAGAGAGAGTGCGAGAAGAAGAGCACGACGATATGATTAACTCGCTCTACTGTAATGTATAGAGCATAGTGAGTTCTTATTAGGTTTTGACAAAAGAATATGTGTACATATCTGGCAGCTCGCCCACTTACTTGGGTGACCACATTGGGCTTTATACCCCAACAACCTCCCACTTAAAGTCTAATGTGGTACTTTAAGTGTGAGAGAAGATACTATACAAGCTAATATACAAGAGATGTTGAGAAGTGATGTACTACCCTACACCTAACTGCTTGCAAAAATGCGCAAAGCTCTCTGAGGGAAGTCCTTTTGTAAGTAGATCAACAGGATTTTCTGTGGTGTGAACTTTGACAAGCTGAAGTTGCTTATCCTCCAGCATTTCCCTGATGAAATGATACTTCACATCCACATGCTTTGTCTTTGAGTGATAAACTGGATTGTGAGCCAATTGTATAGCACTTTGACTATCACAATATAACACAGACATCTCTTCTTTTATTCCCAAATTTGTTACTAGTCGATTAAGCCAAATTGATTCTTTGCATGCCTCTGATGTTGCAACATATTCAGCCTCTGTAGTAGACCGAGTAACACAATCTTGTAATCTAGAACACCATGATACTGCTCCACCAGCCAATGTAAAGACATACCCTGACGTAGACCTTCGGTTGTCTAAGTCACCTGCATAATCTGAGTCTGTAAAACACTTTACACTTAGCTCCTGACTCCCATAGCATATACACATACTCTTTGTAGCTTTCAGGTATCTCAATATTCCTTTCACTGCCTCCCAATGTTTCTTCCCTAGGTTTGACATGTAACGACTTACTACTCCCACTGCAAACGCAATGTCTGGGCGAGTAGAAATCATTGCATACATTAAACTACCCACTACAGATGCATATGGAATCTTATCCATTTCAGCCTGTTCTTCCTCAGACATAGGACAATCTTGTTTGCTAAGTTTCACATATGGTGGCAATGGAACACTCAATGCCTTTCCCTTCTCCATATTGAAACGTTGCAAAACCTTGTCAATATACTATGTTTGAGATAACCAAATCAACTTCTTTGATCTGTCTCTCTCAATGCGCATACCAAGTATATGACTTGCCTCACCCATGTCTTTCATGTCAAACGGTTTTTCTATCTTTGACTTCAAAGCTGAAATTTCTTCCAAGTGCTTGCCAACAATCAACATGTCATCCACATACAAAATAAGGATCAGCCAACTGCCATCCTTAGCCTTCTTTGTATATAGACAGTGATCGAACTCACTACGTTTGTAGCCTTGAGAAAGCATAAACTTGTGGAACTTATGGTACCATGCCCTCGGTGATTGTTTTAAGCCATAAAGACTCTTTAACAACTAGCATACCAAATCTTCCTTGCCTTTCTCAACAAACCCTTCTGGCTGCTGCATGTAAATTTCCACATCTAAATCACCATGCAAGAACGCTGTCTTGACATCCACTTGGTGCAACACCAAATCTAATATGGAAACCAATGCAAGAAAGCATCTCAATGTAGTCATCTTGACCACAGGAGACAAGACTTCATCAAAGTCAATTCCTTGTTCTTGCTTAAAGCCCTTGGAAACAAGCCTTGCTTTTTACTTTGGCTGACTATCATGAGTGGTGATCTTATACCTGTAAACCCATTTACAAGGTAGAGCCTTTTTGCCCTGTGGTAATTTAACTAGCTTCCATGTCTGGTTTTTATGCAGAGCTGTCATCTCTGACTGCATGGCCAATTTCCAATTCCCTGAGTCCTTCATTTGCACTGCTTCCTTGTAACATGAAGGCTCATTGCAATCATTCAACATGACATAGTTCATAGATGGAACAAACCTATCAGGAGGTCATGTGACATGTCCAGTCTACGCACAATAGGTGAATCAGGCTCAATCACAACCTGTGGTTCCACTCTATCCTATCCTTGCTCCTCTTGAGCCCTGACATTCTGTCTTGCATGTGCAGGTCCATCTTCTTGGAAGAAAACTCTTCTAATCTCCTCAAACCTCTCTGGTTTAGAATGATATTTCACTTCATTAAAGTGAACATCATTGCTGCGGATAACCTTTCTGGATTCGGGATCCCAAAGTTTGTACCCCATCTCACCAGAATTACCATAGCCTAGAAAGATGCACTTTCTACTCTTTGGCTCAAGTTTGTTCCTAAATTCCTTTGGAACATGAGTATATGCTTCACAACCAAAGACTCTGAGATGCTTGTATGAGGGCATTTTGCCTGACCATACCATCTCTACCACTGAATCCTTCTGCAAAACCTTGCTAGGAGATCTATTTATAAGATGAACAGCTGTTGATACAGCTTCAGCCCAAAACCCATTTGGCAGTTGTGCATTAGACAACATACTTCTGACCTTCTCTCGTATGGTCCTATTCATCCTCTCAGCAACACCATTTTGAGGAGGATTGTAAGGAGCATTAAGTTCATGTTTTATACCTTTTGACTCACAAGAGTCCTAAAAGGCCTTTGAAACATACTCTCCACCATTTTCTGTGCGTAAGCATTTAAGCTTCTTGCCACTCTGATTCTCCAAAAGTGTCACAAACGTTTTGAAAACACTAAACGCTTCATCCTTGTGCTTGAGAAAGTAAACCCATACTTTCCTCGAGTAATCATCTATAAATGTCATAAAGTAAGAAGCTCCCCCTAGAGATAGGTTACGCATAGGTTCACACAAATCACTATCAACAAGTGCCAACTGTGTATCTCTTCTACTGCTTCTATGCTTATGTGGCTGCTGTGTTTGTTTACCATATAGACAATGTTCACATAATTCAAAATCATTAAATGACAAGCCAGGCAAATAACCAAAAGGAGACAAGATTTCCATTCCCTTCTTGGACATATGTCCTAACCGGCTATGCCACAAAGAAACGTTCGGCTGCTCGGTTACATTGATTACATTTTTAGAGACATTTGATACATAAATCATGTAAAGTCCTCCAGACTTTACTCCATGTGCTACTGTCATAGAACCCTTGGATATCTTCCACATGTTCTGTCCAAAAGTGGTGACGTAGCCAGCATCATCAAGTAAACCTGTGCTGATCAAGCTCTTTGTAATTGCGGGAACATGTCTCACATTCTTCAGCGTGAAAGAAGAGCCATTCTGAAACCTCAATTGAACATCTCCAACACCTAAGATCTCACATGTCTGCCCATTGCCTAGCCGAACATGATCTTTAGTGGTCACATAAGAGGTAAACCACTCCTTGTTTGGAGACACATGAAGTGATGCCCGTGAGTCTATAATCCAGTCACTCAGTGCATTTCCATCAAATGTTGTAAGAAGAGCTGAGTCCATTGTATTTTTCAAGAAGTAGATATCTCCTGACACTAGACTGTCATCCTCTGCAACAGTGTTTGTCACATTTTTTTATTGAATCTTCACTGAGGACTTGTTCTTCTCACCATGTTCTTCTGCTTTCTCTTTGCCTTCTTCTGCTTTCCATTGATCTCTGCAACCCTTTTTCATGTGACCCTTCTTGCCACAATGGTAGAATTTTATGTCACTCTTGCCTTTAGCACTGCGAGACTTGCTACGAGGCTGATCCCTCTTTCCACCTTTGTACTTTTCTTTGGTCCTTCCCCTGACAACTAAGGCTGTTCCTTTGCCTTTGTCCATTGTCTTTCTGTTGGTTTCTTCAGTAAGCAGACTCCCTTCTACACCTGCTATGGTCAAGCCATTTGGAGGTGCAGAATTACTCAAAGCTGTGCGAAAAGTGTCCCAAATTTCCAGCAATGTGATCAACAGGAACATAGCTCTAACAGGTTCATCAAACATGACACCTTGAGCTAACAACTGACTGTAGATGGTGTTGAATTCATTCAGATGATTGGACATAGGGGTCCCTTCTTTCATCTTCAAGTCAACAAGCTTCTTAAGCCAATATACCTGTGAAGCTGCACTCTGCTTCTCATAAAGATCACTCAGCTTTAACCATGCTTGATAAGCCGACATCTCGTCTGCTAAATTGAAGTAAACACTTTCTGCCAAAGTTAGCATAATGGTAGAAAGTGCCAATTCATCCATTTTGCTCCATTCATCTTCGTCCATATCTTCTGGTTTTATCCCCTTGAGCTTTATAGGTTTTATCTACTTCTTTTGTACCAACACATGCCAAATCTACTTCTTCCACAATGGGAAATTGGTTCCATCCAGCTTCTTGATATTGTAAAGAGCAGTGTCCTGTGATCCAGCCATAGCTACGCTTCACAGTAGTTTACTTTCCTGGGAAAAATTTGGCAGACTTTCCGTGTAAACTGACCTCTGAACCAATATCAACCTGTCAAATGAACCAAGAAAGCTTCAGACTCTGCAAGAATTTTGGCAGAGTCTCCTTTGTAAAATGGCTCTGGTGTACTAAAAAACAGACCAAAAAACAGCTCAAAAAACCACTGTCTCTCTAACACTGTAAGCTGTGGGTAAACCTGTCTTGCACCTGTACTGTCTCTCACTGTCCTGTAAGAATAGACTGCAACAATGCCTCAACGGCAGTAAAGCAAAGATGCAATCCCAACTATGTAACTCATAGTCAATACATCCTAGCTGCCTATCTAAGGGTGCTCGAGGGATCGCTCCAAGACCTATATCACCGAAAGGATCTCAACATTCGAGAATCCCCCAGCTCAATAAAACCTCACTCGACCCTCAACAAAGGCTGCAGTAAATCTGATAGTACATAGACTTCCCACAAAGTCATACATCCACAAATTTCCCACTATATGTGGTAACCGCTGCGGCGGTTGTTTGCTGCATGACTCACAGCCAACAAACCCTCAACAAACATACATCATCTCTGACAATACATCCCATGTGGAAGTACCTGCAATGTCAGGATGAAATCTGGAATATCAAGCAGCAAACACAAGCTACCTGATAAACTAGTGGATGTCGCCTACAGTCTGTGTGTAGATGCGCTCGTGTCGTATGTGACACGTCTCCAAGAACTGTGAGCCGTCCTTCGATGTGTAGACAGCCACAGATCAGTTCTCTGGGAGTGCTGATATCCTCAGCACCTGCACTCGTAGGCTGAAACCCCAAATTTGCAAAGTCGGATCTGCACCCGCCGAGACCACGTAGTCGAAAATGGCCTGCGCAGAAGTTTGTCAAAGCCGAACGGTGGCCGAGATGACCTCAGAATGAAATTTTGAGAACACCAAGCCCTTCGGCCTTACCCACAAGAGTTGGGGCCTTGTCTTCGCCTGTCGAATCTCACTCCAATCTGAGCAAGTGACTCTGGCTACCTGCAAATGCTGCACCGAGCCTCGATCTAAGCTCTGATACCAGTTGAAGGAGTACGAGTGGAAGTGCGACGCGAGAGAGAGTGCGAGAAGAAGAGCCCAACGATATGATGAACTCGCTCTGATGTAATGTATAGAGCATAGTGAGTTCTTATTAGCTTTTGACAAAAGAATATGTGTACATACCCGGCGGCCCGCCCACTTACCTGGGTGACCACATTGGGCTTTATATCCCAACAAGAGGTAATCTTCATTTCTAGTAGGATTAATTAATCCATGCGTTTTAATACTAGGAAGGTTTATGTGCATCATTTTAGGTTTAAGCTTTAATGGTAACCTTGGAATTAGGGTTAAGTATTAATGGTAGTTATGCATTAGAAAGTTAAGCTTCAAAAGTAGATTTGCACTCATAAGCTAAGTTTTAATGGTAGCTTTGCACTTAAATGTAAGATTTAGTGACTACCTTGCATTTTTAGGTTTAAGCTTTAATGGAAACCTCGCAATTAGGGTTAGGTGATAAGAGTATCTATGCATCATTAAGTTAATCTTAAAAGGTAGATTTGCACTCATAAGCTAAGCTTTAATGGTATCTTTGCACTTAGATGTAAGATTTAGTGACTACCTTGCATTTTTAGGTTTAAAGCTTTAATGGAAACCGCACAATTAGGGTTAAGTGATAAGAGTATCTATGCATCATTAAGTTAATCTTAAAAGGTAGATTTGCACTCATAAGCTAAGCTTTAATGGTAACTTTGCCTTAGATGTAAGCTTTAGTGACTACCTTGTATTTTTAGGTTTAAGCTTTAATGGAAATCTCGCAATTAGGTTAAGTGCTAAGAGTATCTATACACCATTAAGTCAAGTTTCAAAGGTAGATTTTCAATCTTAAGTTAAGCATTAATGGTAAATTTGTATTTAAATGTAAGCTTTAGTGACTACCTTGTATTTTAGGTTTAAGCTTTAATTGAAAGCTCGAAAACTCATAAATTATAAGATGACCTTCTAGCTTGCTAAAATGGAAATGTAGGCACCATAATAAGAGAATAGTTGTCTAAGCTTGATAGAAGTAGTTCCATTTTTGGTATTGAAGAGTATTTCTAAACTTTTCAATTTCAAGTTTGTTTGCAAATACAGATGGGGGAGAGAGGGGGTAACTTCGCGGAATTGATCTTCATGTTGTTTGAACCGAAAACTCTACAACCTTCCATGGAGATGCCCCATGGATGGCAAAGGATTGCAAAAACCTGGGAATCGTGAAAAATGGGGATTGAACTTAAAAAGTTGGCATTTCCGAAGAGACATTAACCATCAAATTGCCTATGGCAAAAACTCGCTTGTATTTTCTAAATAAATTAGTTGGCTGGTAGATAATTAATAAAAGTAGTAATTAAGGATGATAAATGAATGAACCTGGAAATTACCAACTAGGAGTTAAAAAGGAATCTCGAGAGGTGATAGGGATAGCCCATTGCATAGATTTAACTAGGAGTTTTGAAGATTGTTTGGAAATGACCGGGAACCAAGATGGATCTTCTTGGGTCAATTTGATCGAAAGGCCGGCCCATTGAGAGGATTCTCTTGGGGAACTTGTCAGAGATTGGTCCTTTTCGGCTAGGCAGTGTAATCGGAAAGTTGTTATACTTAGGTCATTCATGCCCGAGGGATAAGGGATGAATGGGTTTGTTTTATTTTAGCCCGACTGGGTGAAGTACCCACGGTATCTTATTGGAAATCGTTCATAATCTGGGTATGTCCTGATGCCAGTAGTTGGATAAGAAGGTTATACTCAGGGAGGATGATGTGAATTTAATTAAGAAAATTTGCTCGACTTGTTTGCTTAAAAAGGAACTGGAAAGGCTAGGAATATAGGGGCTATCCTGTGCATCTGTCACCAAATGGTGCTATACCTCTCAAAATAAAATGCTTAGGAAGGAATGATTAAATTACTTGATGAGCCTTTCCCAAATTACACTTAATTATGGGAGATATTGTGAAGGCGTTGCTATTTTGATGGCTTGTAACCGATTATTATGGCCTGAATGGGGAGGCAAGATGAATTGGTTGCAACTAAATGTGTTGCATGATTAGTTAGGAAACTAGTTACAAGCTAATTATAGCAGATAAAGGAAAGGAAATGAATTAAAAGTTTCAAAATAAAGATTTGGTGGGAACAACCATATTAATTTCCCTGAACGAGGGTATGCAACAGATTGCATGTTGCTTGTTGTTTGATGATGTCTGATAGAGTGTTGTCTTCCTGATTTTGTAGTAGTTAAGTACTACCTCGGGAAGTGATTTTCATGAAATTGTTCGGTGGGTGGGCGGATCCGGAGGGTCAGATTGTCGGATTTTGATTTAAATTTTTTATGTTAAACGCTAAGACTACGTGGGATAAAAAAGGGGTAATCGGGGACGAGCGAGACCAGGTAGGATTGCAAGATCCCTCTGCTTAGGGGAAAGTGATAACTGTTGAGCCTGCTTGTCAGCAAAAAGGGGTTATCGCCATAAACCAAGGGAGAATAAGAAAGCAAGAGAAGATCCTCAAGTCAAACATAAAGAGAATCAAGAGTAAGGACCACAATTTTGGGTGCAAAAAGCTATCAAAGACAGATTGATTATGAGAAACGGATAGAATCATTGAATGATGGCATTCGAGATAGGTTGGAGTCCTATATGAGTGTCGGTCCCAAGTGGGAGGGATACCTGCAGATAGATCTACGTCACTCCCTGGAACTCTCTGGAGGACTGAGGGAGGTGAGTAGGGTCGAGTCTGGGTATGGCCCTCACACCATGCTACCCTCTAGACGTGCCTTCTAATGCACATATCCCTTGAGCGTTTTCATGAAACGTTCTAAAAAGAACATCCATCTGGAATGTACTGTGCCAGCTATTTCCACCTCATCAACTATGTGAACAAGAAGATGCACCTGGATGGTTAGCATGGTAGTAGGAAAGCGTTTCTCAAACATGCACACAACCTTCGTACCGTTTAGTTTGGCGAATGGTATGGAGTCTACATTGATCTCCTTTTGTGAGATCCATTGCACCAACTTCGCAAGTTTTTAGATTATGTTATGGACGTCAACAAGAGGCAAACATCCCTCAATGGCCACCGGTAAAATAAACTGCAAAACACATGAAGCAATGATATTAAAGTCCACACACGACTTTGTTACACAATTCCCACTATGATATATTCAACTATGAACATACCTGACACATTTTGTGCCAGTCATGTGACTTCAAACCAATAAGATTTCCTTCTTTACTAAAACATGTTCAAAGCGGGTGCATTACGCTAGTGGGGGCCCGCAAAGATCGAATGGTCTCTTTTACTTTGCGTTCTTGGGCTCGTGTGAAAATCCATGGTGCTTTAGGAAGCTTTATCGATTCATCAGATGATGTCTAGGCTCAATATTGCTCCATACGATCCACATTTCTAAGGTCAACCATGGCTCCCAAAGTATCTTTCTTGCCGCTCAGATGGTCCCATAGTACATTACCCACATTCTTGAATATGTGGATTGGATCGAGCAAGTGATTGATCATGAGTTGGGGCCAATATGGTAACTCATTGTGAGAGATAGGTGTTTCGGTTGGACGGCCCCACATCCTTGTCACTACTCATAATGAGGGTAAAAACCTTATAACTTGGACAAAAAATTTAATCTTCTATTGGCATTCTTCATCTTTTATTTCTCTCTCTCTCTCTCTCTCTCTCTCTCTCTCTCTCTCTCTCTCTCTCTCTCTCGTTGTTCACACTGTAAACTACCTCACATTCTCTAGTCATGTCCAATCCCTGCACACCTCAGTCTAGAGGTGCACGGAGATCATAATCACCAGGTTATAATATCGTCTTTGTTGGTCAATGCCTATATTTTTGGGTCCAAGAAATCTACACATCCACGTCTACATGATAGTGCATGTAGTGGACAAAACCCCTTTGCATCTTCTCTAGCTGTAGCATTTCACAGCATCTTAACATCTTTTCACATTATATCTTTTCACCATTTATCTAATTCTAATTTTTTACCGTAATCTTGAAGGTAGACTCTAATATAAAAACTCAATCCAAAATCTAATCTTAAATCTAACCTAATTGAACATGTGGTGATGTGCTCCATTTAAGGGTAAAAGACATACCAATGGGGCTACTAGCTCCGTAGATGTGAATGGGCCTCACATATACAAATACTTCAATGCAAAAGTTTAATAATCTCACCTCTCCACCTCATCGATCCATGACCCAGGTGATGGGACAAAATCCTCCTCGAAGCTGGCCCAACCACCACTCTCCAAGTGATGGGATAATCCCGTCTTGATGCGCACTCTTGCTGCATCCCTCTGCTGCCATCACCTCTCTGGATTGGTCATAATGATCTCATCGGACATACAATTGATGAGGTAGGACTATGGTCCATCGAACATAAATCTAGATCTAACGTAATTGTTGGTCCGCATGGTCCATCGAACATAAATCTAGATCTTATTTAATCTTAAACTCAAAATAAACCTAAATTTAATCTAATATAACACGCCTAAATAAACATAAACTAATCTAATGTAAATTTAACTCAAAATAAACCTAAATCTAATTTAATCTAACCTAAATAAACCTAAATCTAATCTAACGTAAATCTAAATCTAACCTAATCTAAAACGATAAAAAGAGGAAAATTGTATAACCTTTCTATCACCCAAGTGCGATAGATTGGTTATGCCATTTCCCTCTTGAATAACAGGTCTTGAGTTCAACTCCTTGTCCGGCTAGATCTTTAAGGTTTCTTGGGATAGTTTCCTACAATGTTCAAACTTTCTTCTTCTCGGGTGTGTGTGTGTGCCAATAAAAAGAGGAAAATGGTATAACCTTTCTATCACCCAAGTGTGGTAGATTGGTTATGCCATTTCCCTCTTGAATAACAGGTCTTGAGTTCAGCTTCTCATCGGCTATATCTTTCAGGTCTCTTGGGATAGTTTCCTACAATGTTAAAAATCTCTTCTTCTCGGGTGTGTGTGTGTGTGTGGGTGTGTGTGGGCGCCAATAAAAAGAGGAAAATGGTATAACCTTTCTATCACCCAAGTGTGGTAGATTGGTTATGCCATTTCCCTCTTGAATAACAGGTCTTGAATTCAACTCCTCGTCTACTAGATCTTTAAGGTCTCTTGGGATAGTTTCCTACGACGTTAAACCTCTCTTCTTCTTCTCTTCTCTCTCTCTCTCTCTCTCTAAAACACAATGTGTGCATGTGCTCTCTCTCTCTCTCTCTCTCAAAAACACAATGTGTGTGTGTGTGTGTGAGAGAGAGAGAGAGAGAGAGGGGAAGGGAACATGAGAGAGAGGAAAGGGAAGGAGCATACCTGGATCTCCTTCCTCTCCTCGTGTATGTGTGTGTGGAAAAGAAAGAGAGAGAGAGGGAGAGTGCCGATTACCTTTGCTTGCTTGAGCGCCGAGAACTCAAATATGAGATCTGAGTTTTGGACGCTCTCGATTTTTTTAAAACCCTTGTGGGCGTTGCTATAGGCGTCGCTATGGGCATCGCTATGAACGTCACTATGAGCGTTGCTAAGTTACAAGTAAACTAGGGACGCTCATAGAGACACCCATAGCGACGACCATAGCGACATTGTGGGTTTTCACTTTTGAGCGCCGCACTACGAGCATCGCTAATGTGAAGTAGCTCTTGTAGTGAATTGTGGAATAAATGTAAATAAGAAATAAAAAAGAGCGCACCTAATATGAGCAATCAATTTAAGACCATTGAGCTCATCTACCTAAATAGATAAAAGAAAGAGCTCTTTTCACTTGACACTAACTTTTTTGTGGTGAAGCTCTATCTCTTGAGAGATGACATCTATCCTCTTTTCCATTTCGGCATTACCAACTTGTCTCAGTACCTCATTAACAATCTGAGTGGGCTAAATCATGAGAGAGTATTGACACAAATAATAATGAATAAAAAAATCATATAGCATTAAGTTCTTGAAATAAGATCCACATGATCATTTCTATATGATAACTATCTCACCTTATGGGTCTCATCGTGCATGAGGAAAAACTATATACTAGCAATGATAGTGACATGAGTTTTTTCAAATTGGTAATTTAAAAGTGTGTATGGAATGGTTACTTACATTTTTTACTCAAAGACATATAAATGTACAACATATTTTGATAAATTTTTTCTCACTTGTTTTTTTATTATTAGAGAAAGTTAATACTTTGATCTTTTACTATGATTCTCAAGAAGTTGTGTCACAAAATAATAGAACAAAATTTCAAGTTAGCTTAGTACACAATCCCATCACTTACAAAAGCTATGTAAAAATAATACTCGTGAATGAGAGAGATTGATCCCATTAAGAAGGAAAATCACTTACACTTTGTGAATTCCACCCGATATGACGTATCTTCAACCACATCAATGTTTGGCACTTGCACAACATTGATGCTACTTATGTACTTGCCATTGAAGTTATCCTTCCTATAAACATCATGGCCAGTAGGGAGAGTAGCACTTTTGATCTTCTACAAGCATAAACACAACAACCAAGAGAATCATTTGGATATTATGATAGATAATTTTTGGTCCTTAAGACCTACCTACAAGCTCAAGGTTACTTCTCAAGCTACAAATTTAAACGTTAAGGAGTAGTTTCACACAAGGAATGGCCCTCAATACAACCCATGTTAAGGTGAGAAAGCACTAATAATATTTAGACATTTTGAAATGTTAATATGTTAAGAGAAGTTTTTAAGGATGCATCATATGTGATAATTTTTGCAATTAAGTAGAAAGACATATGTCTTGAAGGATTCCATGTACTAAGAGCTTATATGTAAAGAGTTGGTTTCACTTAAGAAAACGCTTCAAATAAGCTAAAGATAATGAAAACCGTTTTTTTTTAAAAGATAGGTTCTATGTGATAATTTTTGCAATGAAGTATAGAGATATATGTCTTGAAGGATTCCATGTACTAAGAGCTTATGTGTAAAGAATTGGTTTCACTTTAAAGAAAACAGTTCAAATAAACTAAAAAGGTAATGAGATACTTTACAAATGTAGGTAGTAGCAATGTGTAATTTATGCATGTCCTCTATAGTACCATGAAGTAATATATATTGCATACATGTTGAGAAGGCATGAGAATTCTCTCTATTGATTTGAATGCCCCCCGACATGGATTTTAGAATAAGACACATAAAAACCCTTTTTATTTGAGAAGAGAATGTTGTAAATGACTCACAAGAGATGGAAAAATATGAGAGCTTTGAGGCTCTTCACCATCTACATGTCCATTTTGACCATTGAGCTAAAATTGAGACAAGTATAAGAATATAAATAAAGGATCATACGAGTATATAATAGGGTACATTGATCACTTATTATACCATAAATTTGACGCTTTCAAAGCATCTTGCTTGTTGAATTTTTTTTGCATGTGGCTCCCTTGTGTACATTTGGTCATTGACATCCTTCAAAGAGAGAGAAATTTAGACATTGAGAAACAAAAATAAAAAACAATAAATATGCAATTATCCTATTCTTACATCATGGTACTCAAATGCATCTACTCTATCTTGTGTTAGCTTTGTGTAGAAAGACCTTCTTCCTTCTCTAGTACACGGGTGGGTGGCTCACACTTTTTTCTTCTAGCATAGACAGATGGAATTTCAATAACATCTCCCTGGAAAAAAAATATATGATTAATTTGCACAAGCATGAGTTGGGATATATCATAACCTTACAAGTAAGTAAAACATTTACCAATTGTATATTATGGATTACTTTGGCGCCGCCGCTACCGGGGATAAATGCAAGGTCCAAACCATTTCTTAGCCAAGAAACTTTCACCTCCCATACATCATAGTGTCATATGTTTCTTTATTTCATAAAATCACCAACACCAAATTGGATCACATCACTATCAAACAAAGGGGTTTCAATGTACTCCCTTATGTCTCCTTGTTGCATATTGTAGCGCCATGCTACAACTTGAAGAGGTAGGTCATGGATGGTTCCATATAGCTCGATATGATAACCCAATTGCTCCTTACACAAGGAACACACTTTACTAAAGACATATAACTGTCGGCGTCGAACATCTACGTGTGAAATGCTAGCTTCACTCTCCAAACTAGTATGGTCCATATTTTTAGGTCTTGTGGGGTTGGAGGGGCATGGCTTTTTTTTCTTTCTATGATACTGACACCACTCCAATACGTTGTTGGGAAACAAGTAAACTGAAACACCTCTATAGCGATGTCACCCAAGAGCGTTGAAAGAGAACTACAAGACACCAAAAGATTTTCAAAATCCCTTTGAAACACCATAAGCCCAAAAGGAGTAGACCCTTGGGAATTCACTAGCTGTCGCCCACCCAAGAGACTATGTCACATAGGAGCAAAACTCTGCCAAAGCATGGATTTACAGCACACACTGACCAATGCATATGAAGACAAGAGCCTCTACTTTCAAAATTAAACATCACAAACCCACAACTTCAATATCAATTCCACAATTTATACATACATGCCCTCCAATTCTGTCAGCACACAATTTGCCACTAGGCTGCCATAGCCATAACCCTGCAAAGAACTAGTCATAACCTGATGAACACAACTCCAATTGGGGCACTTTAAAGCTTGAGAGAAAGCTTGAAAAATGACTGGAGAGAAATCTGAAGATGACCAAAATTGATTCCATATGCATCCATGAGCAAAATTGACGCGAATAGAAAGCTGTCCCAACACGACTACACGTAGAGAAGGCTAGTCGGGGCAAAAAACTACATCCAAGAGCACCAAGGAGACACAACGAGCTAAAACCTGAAAATTTCTGATCTTTGGCTGAAATTGTTTTAGTTTGTACATGATTTTTAGTTATATACAAGGCTCACTTCAAAAAACTCACTCACGGGCACTTACAGTAGCCCGACAACTGTCACTAGACTAGCGACTTGCAGTGCATGTACATGTGCTTGCTAAATCAAGATAAAAAACCCACAAAAGGAAAGACCACACGCCCTTTTGAAATTGGGCTTCATGTCCATATGTACAAATTTACAAAAAACGGGGTGTCAGAAATGCGCCCAACATAGTTTGCCACATCCCAGCCTACTAGATCATTCATGATCAACAGCACAAAAGAGATCCTGTAAACCACATGAGAGAGTCTTCACTTCATCTTCATCATTAGCTACACGATCACTAAATTCTTCAAAAGAAGGCTCATCCTCAATCACAGTCATCAACCTTGCAATATATTTCTTCAACCTGTAGCCATTCACACGTGCTTTATGTGGGGTACCATCCAAGTCAGCAAGCTGATATGTAGCACTTGGAAACCTGTTTAAGACCAAGAAGGGACCTTGCCACTTGATTTGAAATTTCTTTTGAAAAGTGCTATCAAGCTTACTATTGTAACGAAGCACCATGTCACCCTTCTTGATGTCCTTGTCCTTTACCTTCTCATTTGCCTTTGCTTGATTCTTCTTCAAGACCTGCTCATAATGCTCAAAATCTAACACCGTATTCGATTGTACACATTGCAAAAATAAAAGTCTTTCCTTGAATGCATGCACCTTGGGATCTTCTTCAAGATTTAGCATCATCTTCAAGGATGGTATCTCCACCTCAATAGGAACTAAAGCCTCTTTGCCAAAAACTAGATGGAAGGGAGAGAAACCAATACTTGATTTGATGGCAGTCCTATACGCCCATAGAGCACAAGGTAGCTCTAAATCCCAAGTCTTCACATTTTTTCTTGTCATCTTTGTAAGCATCCTTATGAGCTCTCCATTAAACCTTTCATTCATACCATTGCATTGGGCATAATATGGAGTAGTAAACCTGCGATGCACATGAAGCTTTTCACATAGACAATCCACCAACTCTCCCCGGAAACCTGGACCCTTGTCAGAAAGTAACTCCAATGGCATGCCAAATTTGCAGCAAATATCTTCATATATAAATAAGGAAACATCTTTACTTGTGATGTGCTTAATAGCTTTGGCTTCGGCCCACCTGGATAGATAGTCAACAACAGTAAGTATGTAACATTTGCCTCTAGCTATCATAGGTAGAGGACCAATTGCATCAATACCCCACTTCTCAAACACATCATCAGCCACAATGGTGCCTCTAATTTCTGATTTGAGAACCCTATTTGCCATGCTTTGACACTCTTTACAAGACTTGCACCAATGATGAACATCGCGTTGAACACTTGGCCACACATAACCCTCCTGCAAGACTTTATGCAAAGTGATCTTTGAAGCAAAGTGACCACCACAAGAACCCTCATGATTCTCCTCTAAAATTTTGTAAATTTCCTCTTTCCAAGGCACCTTTCTCATCACAAGATCAGCCCCCTTCATATACAAGGCATCACCAAGTAGCACATACCTTTTGGCACGACGTAGGAAGGCGTACTTTTTTGGCTTCTCCAACTCTGATGGAAGCATACCTGTTTGTAGAAACTCTTCCTCCCTCTCTAAAGATTCTCTTCCCAAATAAAGAGGAGAATCAGCCCTTATCACATACAATTTCCCAATTGAAGCTTGCGCTGCACCATGTGCTTCTTCATTTTGAGACCTGTCCACATGCCTTAAACTCCAAGCTTCAAAATGCTTAAGCAGATTCTTCACTTGAAAACACATATTTTTCAACCTTGGATTCTTACTTTGCCACACCCCAAGTACTTGCTTAACCACCAAAAGAGCATCACCTCTTACCCTCACACGACGGATGCCAAGCTCAAGGCAAAGGTTGAGACCTTTCTCCAAAGTAACATACTCAGCTTCATTGTTGCTTTGTGCGGTAAGCTTCAAACTCCTTTTAGTTACCAAAGCACCTTGAGGATCATAAACTACCACACCTCCTGAAGCTTCACCATGCGCTTTCCTATAAGAGCCATAAAAAAAAAATAGATAGGCATTGTCTATATCAGGAGCTTCCATGTGTTGCTTCTTCACTGCATCATCCTTAAGAAGAAGAGGGATTTCCTTATAGGTAAGAAAATCAACCAATGTAGCCCTTGTACTCTCCTCAACAAGAAAAGAGAATTGGAATTCCTGTAGCTCCACAATCCACTTCATGAGCCTCTTTGACAAAGTAGGGCTATTCACCAATTGAGGTAGAAGAGTGTAGCTAGTGAGGAATGTGAATGGTTTAGGGAGAAGGTAGTGCCTAAACCTTCTACATACATAAATCACGCTTACCATAATGAGCTCCACCTCTAGCTTAGCACAATAGATAGGCTTCATGTAGTGGGAATTTTTACCTCGTTGAAGAAGCATAGCTCCAATAGCATCCTCACCTACTGATGGATTCACATAAAACTACTTATCCCAATTATGAGATTGCATAGCAGGAAGAGAACCAAGAACCTCTTTGATACCTTGAAAAACCTCTTCACATTCATTTGTCCATTGTAGAGGATCCAACCTTGGTACTTGTTGTAGAGGATAAAGAAGTTGAGAGGACAAAGGAATGAACCTTGCCATATACTTCACCTTTTGAATAAAAGTAGAAAGTTGCTTCGTATCTTTAGGTGATGGGAGGAACACCAAAGCCTTCACTTTGTCAGGATCCGCTTCAATCCCATTGTCCGAGATCATATGCCCCAAAAACTTCACTCTTGGTTGAGCAAGATGACATTTCTTTGGGTTGAGTTGACCTCCACTTTCATCATATTGCTTCAATGCCATCCCAAGCTTTGCAAAATGGTCCTTTCTAGAGCTATAAACACAAAATTCATCAATAAGATCCTTCACAAACTTGCCAAGAAAGGGAGAGAACACCTTGTTGATGCGCTTTTGATACCACGCACAGCCATTCATAAGACCAAAAGGAAGCACACAATAACAAAAGCATCCCCATGGTGTGATAAATGTGTTCTTATTTCGATCTTCTAAAGCCAAGGTGAGCTGAAAATATTCAGAGAATCCATCACATACGCTATACCTCTCATGCCCTGCAATAGAATCAAGTATGTCATCTATGAAAGGGAGGGTATGGATCCCTCTTCATGGCTGCGTTTAGAGGCTTAAAATCAACACATATCCTCCACTTTCCATCCTTCTTTGGTGTGACAACAACAGGACTCACCCATTCTACAGTGCTCACAGGACATATGAAACCTGCTTCAAGAAGCTTGTCTACCTCTTCCTTTAAAGCATTAAGTTGTACCTGTCCCATTCTTCTTAGCTTTTGGCATACGGGCTAAGATCCTTCCTTGATTGGAATGTGTATTTCCTCTCCCTTAAAGCCTCTAATTTTCTCATAAGAAGTGATGAATAAATGAGGAAATTGTTGTATCATATGTAGGTACTCACGCTTCTCATGACTAGTCAAGTCGAGAGACAACATACCTTGTATCAGCTCCTGTTTGACATTAGGTTGAACTTTGGGTTGCATCAGCTCTTCAATTTGCTCATAAGGACCAGAGATATCCTCAGTCTCCATAAGGCCAAGAAATCTTTGTTTCTCATCATGCTCTTCTTCAAGAAACAAGGAGGAAACATCTAGATCACTATCGCTGCTATCTTCCACTTCACTGCCATCATCCCCATTGTCTTCTTCTTCACTTGAGTACTCTTCTTCATCACTTTTCTCATCAAAATTAGCATCCAAATATTTCTTGCTATCCATGTCAAACCTCTTCTTATCACCCCTTCTATTGTAGAGAGTGATGGTACCATGTCCCGAATCCTGTATAGCTTTGGTTGCTTGTAACCATGGTCTTCCAAGGATGTGAGGGAAATCACCGATACCTGCAGGCATAACATGGCAATTGACTAGAACTTTAACATCAAATACATCCACCTCCAAGTCCTTTACAACTCCCAAGCACCTCACCCTTGATTGGTTGGCAAGCTTTATGCGAAAACCTGAATTCTTCACCATGTTGAGTCCCAACTTTGATACACAAGCTTGAGTAATAACACATACCTGTGCACGTCCATCAATATAAGCCTCTCCAATGCACTTCCTCTTATGCCATGCATCCATATTAGGACATATATCAGGTAGCTCATTTAAAGACAAGACTCTCACTGACCCCCTTGCAGGCTCCTTCTTCATGGGGTTGACTACGTGCTTCCATTGCCTCTTTAACTTGGGACACATCTCCATGAGTTTCCCAAAGGTAACATCAGCATTTCTACCCACCAAATCAGCCCTTAAACTATAATTTGGTTGCCCTTATCCCTAAGGAAAGTTGGATGCATTGTAATGTTTCCTGGGCTTTCTCTTCTTCTTCTCTTTACCTGTACCTATTTCAATCTGTTTCCCTCTTTTATGGCTCGGACTTGCATCACTCATGTCATGATCTCTTGTAACCCTCTTACCTACAGGCATGACCATAGCTCCCAAATCATCCAATTTCTTCTCCAAACGAATTATGCTTACCACTTTTGTTTTGCCCTTTTCTTCTGCTGTCAAACCACTTGGTCCTGCTTCCCCCTTAATCTCAATACCATAATCTTGAGCTCAAGAAGGAATTTGTGGAGGAAGAGGAAACATGTCGCCACCCATTCTCTTTGGCTTGTCACATTGAGGGCTTTTATGACCCCATTCACCACAATTGTAACATTGAAACATATCCCCTCTTCCAGCCATGCCTCTTCCTCTACCACTTGTATAACCCTCATTGCTTCCATAACCACGTCCATATCCATAGCTTTGACCTCTTCCACCTCCCATCATATGCACACTAAGATTCTTCATAAGACCTACAACCTCTTGCATCTCCTTTTGCGAAAATCATTCACATCATGAGAAGCTTGTTGATCATAACTGGCATCCCTGATGAGGACCCTTGGTTGCTCTACTGCTTTAACTTCAAGCTTTGGGTCGACATTGATTCCAAGTTGATGAAGACGCTTTGCTTTCCACTCTTTATTCTTTGCAATTTCAACTGCCTCCTCAAAGGTCCCTGGCTGCTTAAGCTCTACCTTCAATCGTAGGTTACTCCTCAAGCTTGCAAGAAACCTGTCCTTCTTCAACATGGCTGGAGGAATTTCAGCCCCCAAAGATGTACAACACTTTTCCCATAACGCATTGAATTCCTTGACAAAGTCTTCTATGGTTTGGCCTTCACCTTGTACTAAGCTTTGAATAGATTGCCATACCTTTTGTGGGTCTTCCACCTGTTGAACGTGTGTAAGAAAAGAATGCCTTACCATTTCATAAGTCATAACTTGAGGAGATTGGGCTGATTGTAGCTCCATTTTGTAGCCTTCCAACCATTCCCTAGCATCTCTCTTCAAACAGAAGTAGAAGATTCGTAGCACCAACGCTAGGTCTTGCTTGTCAGCATGAAGGCAAGAAAACTCCATTCTCTCAATGAAATCTTTGAAACTTTCATTTGATTTCCCACTAAACTCTGGAAAATTAAATGCCATGTCTTCACCTGTAAACTCAAGGTACCTTGAAGCGATTCCTTGGTGGCGGACACCAAAACACTGTTGAGAAACAAGTAAACTGAAACACCTCTATAGCGATGTCACCCAAGAGCGTTGAAAGAGAACTACAAGGCACCAAAAGATTTTCAAAATCCCTTTGAAAAAATACAAGCCCAATAGGAGTAGACCCTTGGGAATTTACTAGCCGTCGTCCACCTAAGAGACTACGTCACATAGGAGCAAAACCTTGCCAAAGCATGGATTTACAGCACACGCCGACCAATGCATATGAAGACAAGAGCCTCTCCTTTCACAATGAAACATAACAAACCCACAACTTCAATATCAATTCCACAATTCATACATACATGCCCTCCAATTCTGTCAGCACACAATTTGCCACTAGGCTGCCATAGCCATAACCCTGCAGAGAACTAGTCGTAACCTGATGAGCACAACTCCAATTGGGTCACTTTAAATCTTGAGAGAAATCTTGAAAAATGATTGGCAAGAAAGCTGAAGATGACCAAAATTGATTCCATACGCCGCCATGAGCAAAATTGACGCGAACAGAAAGCTGTCCCAACACGACTACACGTAGAGAAGGCTAGTCGGGGCAAAAAACAGCATCCAAGAGCACCAAGGAGACACAACGAGCTAAAACCTGCAAATTTATGATCTTTGGCTGAACGTTTTTTAGTTTGTACATGAGTTTTAGTTATATACAAGGCTCACTTCAAAAAACTCACTCATGGGCACTTACAGTAGCCCTACAGCTGTCACTAGACTAGCGACTTGCAATGCATGTACATGTGCTTGCTAAAGCAAGTTAAAAAACCCACAAAAAGAAAGCCCATACACCCGTTTGACATCGGGCTTCATGTCTATATGTACAAATTTACAAAAAACTGGGTGTCAGAAATGCACCCAACAACGTTTAAGTAAACATCACTAGAATGCCATGAAATGGTTGTTTCCCCAAAATGCAAGGGCTCTAGCATGTACATGTGTGCATTAATAAAGTTGTGGATGTAGTTTTCTTCACTCATACTAGTGCGTAGATTAATGTAAGCAAATTCAACCCCCACATTAAGCTCATTTTTACAACAATTTTGGATTGCAACCATGCTTGGATTGTAAGAGACATGACCTCCGAGGACGGCTTTACCTCTCAAAGGAAACAAGTGAGCAACTATCGTTGGCCGAAAGATGTGCTCATAGGTTATTAGTAGAGCATCCAAATGCATGTGAGCATTGAATTTGATAAACCTTGGCATTGCCGTTTCAAGAGCTAGAGCGTTGAAGTTCATGTTTGAAGCGCCATTGATGCTTATGCTTGTGGTTGACCTTTCTCCATGGGCCCCCATGCTCAGCTGATTAGCCTCATGAACCCTACACAAAACGAGAAACACATTGAGCATAAAGAAAATATCAACCATTAAAAAAAAATTCAAAATCAAAAGTTAACTCTCTCTCTCTCTCTCTCTCTCTCTCTCTCTCTCTCTCTCTCCCAAGAGATGAGTAGGCGGAGCTGGGGGAAGCCAAGTCGCAGGGCCTCCATGCCCTCATCGAACACCTCACCATCCCTCTGAACCGTGTCCTGCCGCTCCGCTTCCATGATGGGAAAAAAGAGTAAAGAGAAGCAAAAGAAGTCTATTTGAAGCTCACACATTTATTGAGCAATGACCAGGGCTCGAAAACAAGCAAGAAGATCCAGAAAGTGTATGCTTTATGTGGTTATGAAGGCTTAAACGTAGAGATTTTATGCTTGAAGAAAAGGTTTTACATGTGAAAGGGCTCTTAGGACATATAAGGCAACTTGGGTAGAGGAAGACATGTGGTCAGTGGTAAAAAGGAAAGTGTGTGAGAGACTTCACATCTCTCCATGAGGGAGGCCGAAAAAGTCCTATTCTACAGAATTTTTGTAAAACACGTTTTTGGACAAAACGGGCCGTGTAGGCAGAAGGAAAAGGGCATTTTAAGAATTTCTGCATCTCACGCACAGAGGCTAATTCTACACCGATTAGGAGATATTCAAGTTTTCGTGCTGTGTTGTATTAGCGGGGAGGAAGCCATAAGCTTTGAGCACTCTAATCCTAAGCCAAGCTTCCATAGACCTCTCTCATCCAATCTTCCATAGCCAATCTAATCAAAGACACCATAAGACACTCTAATCCAAGCTTCCAAGCCACTCTAATCATGGAAGGAGTTTAAATAATGTAAGCAGCGGTACTGTTAATGATAATCAAGCTTCAGGATCTTGTTCAAGCTGTTAATTTCAATCTTTGTCTACATTCATTGTGTCTGCTACAACTGTCTTCCTCACACCTCTCACAGCCAGAGGCCCGCGACATTGGCAAGCCATGCTACTTGAAAATTTGTGAAATGAAGAGGGTTGCCATTTGATGGGCTTTGATAGTCTTTTTGATAGGTATAAAATGAGCTTGTTTACTGAAGCTGTCTACTATCTTCCATATTCCCGTATTCCCATGGATAGACTTAGGCAATCCAAAGATAAAATTCATGGATATGCTCTCCCATGGTGAATTAGGAATTGGCAAAGGTTGAAGCAATCCAAGTTGCTTCCCTCTATCAAATTTTGTCTTTTGGCAAACCACACATTTAGAAACATACTCTTGTATGTTCACTTTCATGGTAGGCCAATAGAAATATGTTTCAATTCCCTTTAAGGTAGACTGAATCCCTCTATGCCCCGCATAAGGTGGAGCATGGGATTCATACATTACTTTCTCACATAGTGAGTTAGTAACACATAGTCTATGTCCATAGAGAAGATAACCATGTTGTAAAGTAAATGGTTCTTCTTTATTCCCTAATGCAAGGGCTGAAATCACATCTCTAAAGTCACGATCAATAGCGTACTCATCTATCATTGTGAGTTGCTATGGAAACCGCATTCACTCTCGGCCGTCTTGAGAGTGCATCAACTACTTGATTATGCTGTCACAAATTTTGCCATGGCGCGGGGCGTCTGGCTGTCAGAGGTGTGAGGAAGACAGTTGTAGCAGACACAATGAATGTAGACAAAGATTGAAATTAACAGCTTGAACAAGATCCTGAAGCTTGATTATCATTAACAGTACCGTTGCTTACATTATTTAAACTCCTTATATGATTAGAGTGGCTTGGAAGCTTGGATTAGAGTGGCTTATAGTGTCTTTGATTAGATTGGCTATGGAAGATTGGATGAGAGAGGACTATGGAAGCTTGGCTTAGGATTAGAGTGCTCAAAGCTTATGGCTTCCTCCCCGCTAATACAACACAGCACGAAAACTTGAATATCTCCTAATCGGTGCAGAATTAGCCTCTGTGCGTGAGCTGCAAAAATGCTCAAAATGCCCTTTTCCTTCTGCTCGCATAGCCCGTTTTGTCCAAAAACCTATTTTACAAAAATTTTATAGAATAGGACTTTTTCAGCCTCCATCATGGAGAGATGTGAAGTCTCTCACACACTTTCCTTTTTACCACCGACCACATGTCTTCCTCTACCCAAGTTGCCTTATATGTCCTAAGAGCCCTTTCACATGTAAAACCTTTTCTTCAAGCATAAAATCTCTACGTTTAAGCCTTCATAACCACATAAAGCATACACTTTCTGGATCTTCTTGCTTGTTTTCGAGCCCTGGTCATTGCTCAATAAATGTGTGAGCTTCAAATAGAATTCTTCTGCTTCTCTTTACTCTTTTTTTCCATCATGGCATCAGACATATCATTTGATGTATACATAACATGATCCTCTGAAGGTGGATCTGAATGGGAATCTTCAAGAACAATCTCGCCTTCTCGCTTTTTGAATAGCTTGATCCGTTTCCCTGCAATAGGCACTTTGAGCATAGTGCCATCAAGTTCACATAATTGATATGTTGCATGATCAAAAACATGTAGAACCACATATGGTCCAAACCACCGTTTAACCATTTTTCGCATAGCAGTATATTGGTTCTCCAAGCTACTGTCATAGACAAGTACCCAGTCACCGTCTTTGATAGCATGTGGTCGTAATCTATGCTTACCATCAAATGCTGCCTTATTTTTCAATCTTGCTTCTTTAAGATTCTCTTTAGCCTATTCAATGTCCTCTTGACGCCTCTCAAGCTGGTGAATACGTAGAGCAAGCAAGTCTTCAGTAGTCATACCTTCTTCCCATGTCATTAAGGTCCAAGTCATAATTGCTTTCTCTATAGGCATAATGGGTTTTTACCCATGCATCAATTCGAACGGCATAAATTCTATAACAGAACTGTTTGTAGTGCGATCAACCCATAAAGCAAATGCAAGAGTTTAGGCCAATCACCAATATGTCCTTCACATGCCTTTGCTAAAGCTTTAACAATAGGCGGATGTCCTCTTTCACTTTTTCCGCTACCTTCTGGATTATATGATGTAGTGAGAGCGAGTTTAATACCCATACGAGAAAAAAATTCTCGAGCTTCATCTGCATCCAGCTCGCCTCTATTTGCAGTAATCCTGCCAGCACATCCATACTTGGAGATAACATCTTCAAGCAAGAACTTGCATACTGAACTGGTAGCTTTGGTGCGCAAAGCTCTGCCTTCAACCTGATTAGTAAGATCTTCCCTGGCTAGAACAATATATCTCGTCTGCCACACTCCTACTAGCATTGTAATAAGGTCCACCACCCACTTGTAGTGCATAGCCAGCGGATAGGTGGGATGCAATCCATCTCTATGTCGCACATTAGAGTACTGTTGACATATTAAGCATGATTTTACAAATTGGACCACATCTTTGTACATACCTCTCCACCAATATCGATCTTTAATCTTGACAAAGGTTTCCCAGACTCCTCTATGTCCAGCTCATAGACTTTCCTGAATGTCTTTAATTACCTGCTGTTGAGGTGCTTTGTCACAAATAATTCGTTGTGGTACCCCTCCTGGGCGCTTCGGTTGTTTCCATAAATGTCCATCTTTCAGGAAATAGCCATAGGCCTTTTTCCTGATCTTCTTGAATTCTTGATCACTCCATCCTTCTTGTTTAGTGAGAGTACTTAGGTAGCGGCCAATCATAAGCCACTCTCCATCATAAAACTCTTCAGAAAAGACTTCAAAAAAATGAGCAATACTTCCACAATTGGCATGTAGATAAGAGGACGTGTAGAACTTCAAACCAACATCATCACTCGTGATCAACATCTCTTCTTCATCTTCAAACCTGGCTCTTGATAACATATCTGCAACAGGGTTATCTCTACCTGCAATATGACAAAATTCAGGGTTAAGAGACTTAATATAAGCTATCCATCGTAGCATGGCAATGTCCGGAGTAAAGCAGTTTGCAATCATCCCTATCAATGGCAATCAATCTATCTCTACCACAAAAGAATCTCCAATAAAGTATTCTTTATCGGTCCTTAGAGTGGTAGCAATGCCCCAAAGTTCCCTCTTAACCTGTCGATATCCTCGTGTGACGAGCATTGAGTACCTTGGCTCCAAATCTCATTACATACCTGTGTCCTTCAGCATCATCTTGACCTATAGCCCATCCAATACCTGTCAGGCTAGTGTCAACTGTTAAAATAACTGGCCTGTCGCATTTATAATCACCTTTCCTCAAGGTCGGAGCCTCAAGAAGAATCTTCTTTAATTTCTTAATAGCTTGTGTGTGAACTTCTTCCCAAACAAACCTCTTACCTTTTTGTAGCAATTGATACAGCACCTCTGCAGCATGAGCAAAGTGTGGCAACCAAATACGATAGAATACACATGCGCCTAAGAATCGACGAACCTCAGTAAATAACTGAAGAACATGTTTCCTTCATCTTTTGGATTGCTTCATGTAGACGGCTGGATAATCACCATGTGGGAACGTGTTCTTAGAAGATGGGCAGCGAATTACTTAGTAATTACTACAGTAAACCCGAAGTGTATAAATAGGACCCATTACATCATTATCGGGGGGGGGGGGGGGGGGAAATTGTTATCACTTGTATTAGCGCTTTGGGCTATAATTGTAATTGAGCATCAGTGGAAGTGTTGTCGGCTATACTTTCTCTCTGTAATCATATTCACTGTAATCTTGATCTGTAATCTCAATCATGGTATATATTTTAGTGATAATTACTTCTCGACCAGTCTTCTGAATCTGAATCTGAACCTTATTCCAGTCTATAATTCTGATTCCTATTTCAGTATCCACATTCAGCCTAGTCTCTGATTTCTGTCTAGTCTACTGTCTAAAATCTTCCCACACTAGTAGCTGAAATCGTTCAACACTGGAATTAGCTATCTCAAGAGATCAGCTCCAATTCCATTTTGGCGATCACGGTGGCTCGAGCTGAAGCTCATTGACTGAAACACTCTTCTCCCAGTTGAAGTTTTCAGCAATAGCACCAAAGTCCAATCGTGGCCGGAAATCTACCAATCGTCTGGCCCCAAGCAAGAAAAAATGACTGACACTGAGGCTTAGGAGGAGCATAGTCAGGCTGAGGAGGCGTAGGACTCATAGCACTCCAGTCATTCTCGACGCTGATAGGCAAAATGGGAAGCACGAAAGGCAAAGAGTTCCAAGAGTTCTCGGTCTCGCCAGAGAGATGAGCATATCAAGGGCAGAAAGGAAAGTCATCGTACTTCTAGCAGACAAAATAGAGAAGATACTGATATTGCGACAGAGACAGAGATTTATTGGGATGCTGACACTGACAATTCCAAGAAGGCTCCCAAGCGCCATTCTCAAGCCAAGAAGAGAAGTGGTGGGATCAGCAGTAATCAAAATGATTACACAGCTTCCCTGAAGATTTCCTTTCCCATATTCAAAGGAGGGAAAAAGGGAGCTCCAGATGTTCACATACAAGCTTTTGAGCAGTATGCTGAACTAAAAAGCATTGATGAAGATGATTGGGGGGAATATTTTCCACAAACCTTGAAGGAGGCAGCAAAGAAATGGTATTACCATTACCCTGCATGCCAGCTGAGATCATATAACAAATTACTTAAGGCCTTCAGGTTGGAATATTTCGACAATCGAGGGGATGAGGATATTCTTTGTGAATTGGATCAGATCAAACAAAGGAATTTGTCAGTTCGTAGCTATGTAGAAAAGATAAAATAACTGACCAGGTAGTTGCAAGAACCTCCGTCTAAGAAGAGATTGAGGGCATGGTTTCTGAATGGGTTCAGAAGCAAGAAGCTTAGGGAGCAAGAAGTACCAGCCCCTACAAAAAAATTCAATGATCTGGTCCAAAGGGCATTAAAGCTAGAATAGCAGGCTAAGAAAGAAAAGAGCCACAAGAAGCGAAGGACCAATAGCAGTAGTTCGGCTACTCAAGCTTCTAACTCCAGTGCAACGTCCAACAGCTCCGAGAGCAGCTCCAATGAACGGACAAAGGAGAAATCAAAGAAGGGATCATGGACCAAGAAAATTGAAGAAATGGCTAGGAAAATTGCAGAAATTATCTGCACAAGACAGCCGGTCCGAAAGATGGAGACTTGGTGTTCAAGATGGAAATCCAAGGACGACATCTCCACTAAATGTCCACAATGTACCTACTGCAAGGCCTTTGGTCACCTATGGAATAATTGTGGCATCAAAATTCACCATTTTAAGAAAGGAAAGGATCTAGCAGTGGTTGCCTACACTGAACCAGTGCAGGTAGAACCAATCAAAGTAGCTCAAGAGGAAATACCAGGTACCAGTGGTATTGGTCAAGGACGTGGCAGATACCAACCAGGAATGGGCAGAGGAAGAGGAAGAGGCAACTGCGAGACCAGGAGTATCAATTGCTATACCTGTGGGAAGTATGGTCATTTTGCAGCCCAATGTCCGGATGCACTGGTAATGACTGCTACTAAAGCTAAGGCACCAGAGCCAGCCCCAGTCAGGGTGGTTACCAAGAGCAAGGGAGTAATCATTGAAGAAATTCCAGACATTTCAGAAGTACCAGTCAATCCTAGCAGCAGTAAGTGGGCTCAACAAAGAGAAGTTTGGAAGGCGAAAGGGAAAGAGAAGGTGGTAGATGAGTAGCAAGAGCAGCGGGAACTAGTAGCTAAAATCAGAGAGGATTTATCTAAGAAGATGCTAGAGTAGCCAGAAAGTTCCGAAGCTAGAGTCATTCATAAGATACCAGCCCAATCGTCTGATAAAGATCAGTCAGTACCGGCCATGACAGAGACCATGCTGGCTGTAGTACATGGACTAGCTGATGAAATGGGAGTGGATGGAAAGGGTAGAAGTACTGCTAAAGAATGGCAGTGTGAAGACACCAGTTCTTCAAGCTCTGACAATCAGTTTGACCAAGAGCAAGAGGAAATTCATGTGAAAATTTGTGATAGAATCTAGAAGCTGACTGTAGAGCTGCAGGATATAAGAAAGACCTTGCCTGAGGTGGCCAACTTTATCAGACAATGTAGGAAGACTGAGGCAGAGGCTAGAACAGTGGACCTGATGGCTGTCAGGGATGATGAAGTTCCACTTATTCAGGTAGACTACAAGGTCAGGAAGCAGTGGGAACCTCTCTCAAGCGTCATACTCGATGGAGGTGCAGAAGTCAACATAATGGGAGCCCATTATCAGCAAAGAATGGGTATCACTAACATAAAACCAGCACCATTCAAAGTAAGAATGGCAGATCATCGAGTCGTACAGGCGATGGGTATGATTGAAAACATGCAGATAAGAGTTGGGAGGGAGAAATTCAAAACCAGTTTCCTAGTCTTGGATGTGCAGGGAGCATATGGAATGCTACTAGGCCTCCCATGGTTAAGAACAGCACATGCTCTTCATGACTATGCAAACCAAACTTTGACCATAGAAGGGGCCAACGGCGGCACAAACAAAATCCTGACTAACAACACCAGGAGCTGGAAAAAGGAACTGAGGCCGAAGGAGTTGTGTCAGAAATACAGAGCCAAGAAAATTGAGCGAATGCTAGCAACTATGAACATATTTCCTTTGGTAGAAATTGATTTGAATGCAGTCCTGCTGAACAAAGAGAAAGCTGACAAGCAGAAGAGACAATTCCTTGATCATTTTACTGAAGTCAATGCAGGGAAAAGAACAATTCAACTAACTGGAAGAATGGAGGAATCAAATGATACTAGTATAATGGAAGAACCAGTATGTTCTGAAGAGTACCCACTGGATCAGAATAATGATTTAGAAATGAATGGACCTTCTTGGGACTACACTGAAGAATCAACCAAATGAAAAGGATGCGAACCAAACTGGTTGCTTCCAGATGATCAGGAAGTAGAGGAGTGGAACCTAGGATCAGAGGAAAATCCTAGAATGATCAAAGTCAACAAGCACCTAAAACCGGCAATGAAGGAAAAGGCACGGAAAATGTTACAGAACTATTATGATGTGTTTTCCTGGGAACATACAGATTTGAAGGGAGTAGATCCTGAAGTCTGTCAGCACCGAATACCACTGAAACCGGATTCTAGGCCAGTAAGATTGCAAAGATACCGCATGAACCCCAACTATGCAAAGAAGGTAACGGAGGAGATTAATAATCTTCTCAAGGCTGGGTTCATTACAGAAGTAGCAAGCAGTGATTGGTTATTTCCCATAGTCGTCGTTCCTAAAAGAATGGGAAATTAAGAGTTTGTGTTGACTATAGGAAACTTAATGCCCAGACCATTAAGGATCCATTTCCCTTACCTTTTACTGATATGTTTCTTGATGAGATCGCAGGATATGAGATGTATAGCTTCATGGATGGTTATAGAGGCTATAACCAGTTACAGATTTCTCTTGAAGATAGGGCCAAGACCACTTTCATCACTGAGTGGGGAGCATTCATGTATCTGGTGATGCCTTTTGGCCTGTGCAATGCACCAGCTACTTTTCAGCGGTGTATGATGGAGATGTTTAATGAATTTCTTCATCAGTTCCTCGCCATTTTCATGGATGACTTTACTGTCTATTCAAATGAGGACCAGCACCTTTTATTCCTAGAAATGGTTTTTAAATGCTGTCAAGAGAAGAGGATTTGTTTGAATCCATTCAAATATGTGTTTCTAGTATGGAAGGGACAACTACTGGGACATGTGGTTTCCCACAATGGAATAGAGATGGCCAATGACAAAATATAGTGTGTCCAGTAAGCTAAAGCACCCAGAACTGCTTCAGAGTTGAGTTCTTTCTTGGGTTATGTCAATTTCTATAGAAGATTTGTACACAAGTTTGCTGCTCAAGCAGTACCACTATATGAGCTTACAAAGAAGACCAATAAGTTCAACTGGACTGCTGAGTGTGAGGAAACCAGCCCTTAGGCAGCCAAATTGGGATATTATTTTTCATGTACATGTAGATGCTTCAGGATTGGCAATGGGGGCAATATTAGCTCAGCCAGATGGCAGAACACAATATCCGGTCTATTTTGCTAGTCGCAGATTTAGTCAGGCTGAACAAGGCAATATGACTACTGAAAGAGAAGCTCTCGGAATGGTGTTTAGCGCTACGAAGTTCAGGCATTACTTGTTGGGAAAATTATTCCATTTTTATGTGGATCATTAAGCTCTTCTGTTTCTGATTAACAAAGTCATTATTCAAGGCAGGCTGATCAGATGGATGATGTTCCTTATGGAATTTGAATTCAAAATTTTCCATAAACCTGGCCGAAACCACTATGGAGCTAACTTTCTTTCCAGAAGTACGGAGGGATATTCAGAATCACCTCTAAGAGATGAGCCAGTGGATGCTGAGTTATTTCAGTTAGAAGTAGAAGAATCAGTGGATCCTGAATGGTATGATATTTATCAATTCCTTTCCCAAGGTGCCTTTCCAGAGGATTGGAAACAGAATCAGAAGAAAGCTTTGATTATAAAAAGCCTAAAATTTACCATCATCGGAGGAGTACTTTATCGACTAGGTGTGGATGGTATACTTCGATGATGTGTCCCTATGGAAGAAAGAATGCAAGTGATTTCAGAAGCTCATAATGGTGAGTCTGGTGGACACTTTTTCAATGAAGTAACCTGCAAGAAGATTCTGCAAGCAGGTCTGTGGTGGCAAACACTGATTTCTGATGTCAGAAGTTTTTGTAAGACTTGTGACATATGCCAAAGAATGGGCCGACCAACAGCTGCAGATATGACTCCATTAATGACAATACAACCATTAGGAGTATTCATGAAATGGGGATTGGATTTTATGGGACCTTTTAAGAAAGTGACTCCTAGGAAGAACAAGTACATTGTGATGGCTACTTGTTATGTTACCAAGTGTGTTGAAGCTAAGGCTCTTCCTGACAACACAACCAAGTCAACTGCAAGGTTTCTGTTTGAGAATATTGTCTGCCGATATGGATGTCCAGTAGAGATTGTGATTGATCAAGGCATACATTTTTATCAATGATACTATGGAAATCCTATTGGATATGCTTTCAGTCAAGCATCCGAAATCTACTCCTTACTATCCTCGATGCAATGGACAGGCTGAAAGTAGCAATAAGACAATAAAGACTATTCTCACTAAGGTGGTGCAAAAGAAACCAAATCAGTGGGATTTGAAGCTTCAGACTGCTCTATGGGCTTATAGGACAGCTTATAAGGTAACTACTGGAATGAGACCATTCAGAATGGTGTATGGTACTAAAGCTGTGGTTCCTATGGAGTTTGTCATCCCCAGTCTGAGAATGGTTGTGAAGTATGGATTAGACTTCAACCATAATCTTAAGAAAAGGCTGGATGAAGTGATGGAGTTAGATGAACTCAGGCAAAGAGCTATATTGGAACAGGAGATTGTTCAACAAAGAAGAAAGCACTGGCATGATCGCCAAATTAAAGTTCAAGAATTCCAGAAAGGAGACTTATTGCTTCTCTATCAGTCTAGATTGGGTCCAAAGAAGCTAAATTTGAAGATTGCCTGGGCACGACCTTTTGATGTCGATTCGGTCTTCTCCAATGGCACATTCAGATTGAAAGATTTATCTGGACTGATGTTGCCGGAAGTATATAATGGAGCAAAGATCAAACTTTATTATTCAGAGACCAGAGAAACTGAGTTGGAACAAGGTACTAAGGAACTGGAGGTTGTTGATCAAGAGATACTGGAATCAGACATTTTTGGTCTTTTCCATGTGCAACCACTTCCAGCTTCAGAACCAGTACTAGAAGAACGAGATCATGCTGACCTAAGAACCAGTACCAGTATGGTCCATCCAGAGTGGGAATCAGTTCAGAACCAGTATGGACACACTTTCCAATTTTTAAGTGGCCAACGGTCAAGTGGTATGCCAGTGGTAATTATTACAAGGATGGGTCGCAGTCTTGTCCAATGCATGTTTGCCTCGACACCAGAAGCCATTGCATTTGCATTTCAGATGCCTAATGAGCCCAAACCGTCTGTGGCAACTGTGCAGCAAATCAGTATTGCTCTGAAGGAGGATGAAACGGCTAGAAAGAAGTGCAAGGCAAGTTCTCAAGGAGTTCCAGTAGAAGGACTGGAAGCCTCAGATGCTTACAGGTTTGTAGCCGAAGTAGTAAGCCTTAAGAACAACCCAAAATAAGTGTCATAAAAATTGTTTGCTATGTTGTTGGCCAAGATACTAGATCCACAAGTCCATATCAACCTTTGTCAAATACTCTCGCATAATGTACTCCAACAAACTGCCAAGATGAAATCTCAAACTGTTTTCAAGGCATGGTATGTCTGGCAATTCCTGTATTGGGATACTGCTGCAGATGTTAATGAGCAGGTAAAGGAGGCTTGGAGTGAGCAGCCCATTTCTGAACCAAAGAAAATTGAACTGTCCTCAGACGACGAGGAAACAGACAGTCAAACGATTTCCACTGACTTGAAAAGGAAAGCCACTGCAGAAGAACATGGCAGTTCAAAGAAGCCAAGAATCACACTAACAAAAATCAGTGAATTTTTGAAGCAAATAGAAATCTAGGTTAAGGCAGTAAGCACTGAGAAAGCTGAGATGAGTAAAACTGAGCAGCAATCTGCTCAAAAGATTGTGCCTGATCAGTCAGTTGTCAAAAAGACAGTTGCTACTGTATCTGGGAAAGATCATGTCAAGCCAGTCTCACTCTTGAAAAGATACCAGACCACTCAGGGGACAAAGGCAAGAGTCAACTGGACAAAGGGAAAGGTCCAGCATTCTCAACTTTGTCTGGTGGAGTCCCTGCCATTACTGAAAATCCTCTACAATTGATAAAACAGGATAAGTTGCAGCAAATGCAAACTCAGAAATTAAGAGGGCATATTTTGCTCAACAAGCTGATTATGCAACTTTACCCTACGTGGCTCCAATGGCAATATATGAACCTGTTGATTCTGATCCAACCACGGTCAAAGACAGATGTTCAGTACTGATACAGTCTTCTTGGAATACAAATGTCAGTTGTATGGGACAATTGGTGGAGGCTGTTGGATCAGAAGACGAAGTCAAAAAGCTTAAAGATGACTTGGCAGAAGCTAGCACAACATCAGATTGAAACACTCTAGAAAGCCCAGGAAATGCAGAATATACAACACAAGGTACTGGAAGCTCAATCAGAAAGGACTCAGGAGTTGTTGAACAAAAAGTTGGCTAAGGCTGAGTCTGAAATTATGATCATGAAAATTCAAAGGAATGAAGCACTGAGAGCTGCCGAGCGAGCTGAAAAAATGCTCAGGATGAAGCAGGCAGAATTCAGAAAGCTGCGATTTCACCATACAGCTCTGAAGCGTGCTAACTGACAGATACATCTATAATAGCTTCTCTAAAATTTTAAAACCCTCAGGAAATGCTGTTTTTGACTTAGAAAATTTAAAGTCCTTGATGGAAATTATGCAGAGTGATTTGCAGGACAAGGTGGGTGAGTTCAATAATGCTCTGATGAACCAAGCTATAATGGATTATATTGAGCAACAGACTTCCCCCGGATGAGGATGAAGAAGATCAAGAAGATGAAGCTGATCAGGAGGAGGATGATCAAGAAACTGGGCATACGAAGGTCGACGATGATGCCCCACCACCATCTCCACCTCCAGGACCGGGTACTAGCGGGACAGGGCCAGATGAAGGAGGCCAGTCACAGCCAAACCAGCCAGATTAGAATGAGGGTCAGCAGGAAGGACAGGATAAAGAGCACCAGTCGGGTAATCAGCAGACTGAAGAGCAGCAGCCCAGTAACAATGATAATCATCCAACTGATCAGTCCCATCACAGCAGAGAGGCTAAAGGGAAAATAAAAGTTCAGGATGAGAGACCGGTGAAATGATCATCAGCATTCACTGCAGCTCATTACTCTGAATAAGCAACTGAGATATCAACAGGCCTCCATTACCAGACAGTATCTGGAAGATGATGCTCTCTGGACTGACTTGGAAAGATTTCAAGGACTATATGTGGGAGCCACGGAAATGGTAGAACATTGGAAATCAACTGCTTTCCATAATAAAGAAGCTTGTAGACTACCTACGCATCCTAGTATAGTCCAGTTGTTGGAACGAGTTCCGGAATGGATACTCAATGCTGATGAGAAAGTGGAAAACCCCGCACTGGCAAAGGCATTCTACTGCAGATTGTCGGTCCTTGGCTCTAGAACTGGAACTTCTGCTGGGTAACAAACCAACTTACCGTTGCATGAAGGATGTTAGGGTACAACTCAAGGAAGTTTTGGTACAAATGCAAGCTGCCAGAGGTGTTTTGGATCAGAGAGTCAAAGCCATCCTTGAGGACCAAACAACCACTGGTAGAGGACCTCAAACGCGAATGTCAATAGGAGCACACGCAACTGATCTCCGAACCCTGTTCCTAGTGAGAATCACCAAAAAGATGATGCAGCATGAGAACCAGGCTATTCTCAATTTCCTGGAATTTGTGCCTGATTCTCCTGTTCTCTTGTATGATTCTCAAGGAAGAGATGTTCTTGATTCTCCAGTTCTCTTGTATGCTGTTCAAGGAAGAGAAACTGAGCTTAATCATATTCGCTGTAATCTTGATCTGTAATCTCAATCATGGTATATATTTCCGTGATACTTACTTCTCGACGAGTCTTTTGAATCTGAATCTGAACCTTATTCTAGTCTATAAGTATGATTCTTATTTCAGTATCCACATTTCACTCTAGTCTCTGATTTCTTTCTAGTCTGCTGTCTGAAATCTTCCCACACTAGTAGCTGAAACCCTTCAACACTGGAATTAGCTGTCTCAAGAGATCAGCTCCAATTCCACTTCGACTTTTGCTGGACTTGGCCTTCTTCCTTTAGAACTGCACATATGTCCCACAATTAAGACCTCCTTAGCACCAAAAGTTGATTTTTGACCTGAAAGTGTTAAGTTAACTTCTTCAAGCCTCGTTAATATAGCATCACAGTCAACAATATATTGAGCAACAAACTGTCGGCACACCCTCTGGTCTTTTGATTCATCTTTTGAGATTTCTTCACAACCCTTAATTGGTAGATCATCGATGAAAGGCATAGTAACATGTGGGATAAAGTCCCTTAATACCTTATTCATGCTGTTCATCATATGAGCTACTGAATTAGTAGCACCCTGTGGCAAAGTGCACATCCTTACCAAACCAAGAGGATTACGCATTGTAGTAAGATCCGTGCTCTCCAAAGCTAACTGGAATTGATCATACCCTCAATAAACATCACCAATGGAGTAAATATATCTACCTGCAAAGGCCTCAGCAAATTCATCCACAATTGGGCCAGTACCCACATTGCGGATTGTTACCTTGTTAACTAGTTGCATATCCTGAATGAACCTTAATGTACCATTTTTCTTTGAAAGAGTAAACCATCGATTAGAATACGGAGCACATGATGGCTCCAAAATTCCCATTTGAATCTTTTCATTAAGCAAATTGATAAGGTTTGGCAAGTGAGCTTTAGGAACTGGAATAGGACGCAAGCTCCATGGCATATGTGGAACAATGAAAATAACCATTGGTGAAACAACACTTGAATCCACACACCCAATCTCACTTGGCTCAAAAGCGAAAGCTTTACCATGTTTTTTGAGCATACCTTGAAAACATTTGATCTCCTCTTCATTGAGGAAACTATCTTCTCCAACCTTCAGCTGTTGCAGTGTCTCCCTAGTAAACTTATGTCCTATGTTCTTTGGATCTCTTAGTATAGGCTGTCGATAAACCTCCTTGATCATCCCATCACTTCCTTCTGGCAGCGGTGTAGCCACTGGCCTCACTTTCTTTGAAACAGTCTTGTATTTTGTCTCTACCTGCGCTTCAACAGTTTCACCTGAATAATCTTCAATATGCATAAGGGCTTCATATATACTTAACTCATCATACATGTCCATTGAATGGACCTTGACCACTTCAGTTCCACTTTGTAACCTGTTTTGCATGATCTCCTCAAGCTCTGACATAGTATCTACATAAGATACCTCTTCAAAGACTCCTAAAATCATATCATCTGATTCAAGCACATCACAACCGTGCAATTCACTTTGGATACTTGCAACATACTGTTTTTCCCACTTTGGCAAGTCATTAAATTTTCTAAAAGATACTGAACCTGTAGATGTTAACCCCAAAAACCCCGAAGAGAAAGCTTCTCTTTGCAAGAACTTCTCCTCACTTGTACCACCATAATCCTGCTTTATAATGGCACTCCAAGAAAATCCTGTGCAAACTTGTGTTCTCTAAACTCCTTGTGTATCTTCGGCATTGGATGATCACGGAGACTGTCCTTATTCCTAGCATGATCAACACATACAGTCAAGAATTGCACCGCTTTCTTACCATCTCGGCTTCGAACCTTGGCATAGGCCGAGCCATCATCCAACACTTTTGTTTCCATTCGCACAACCGTAATGTAGGGTTGGCCTAGAATTAAAGGATAAGAGGAGTGCTCCTGTATAAAGAAATTTTTCTCATCACAGACATCCTTTACAGTTACCTTAACATTGGCACAAGCACCATAGAGATCGCCTGGAAGCATATTGGCAGCTCGAATCCGCCAACCATGGTCCACATCAATGGGCCATTTCCCCTTTTTGTGCAAGCTTTTAGCCATCAAATTGATCTCCGATCCATGATCTATGAGTGCTAAGACCAGTTCTTCGATGTCGCCAAGCTTCACAACAGTTTCGGTTGTTGCTCTTGCCCAATGAGTCCTTGCAAAGTGACTCCTTGTTATACTTTCATTATCTTCATCTTCATTAAAATGAGCATGCCTTACCTCAGGTACGGTTGGATTTGACACCACCACAAACCTCGACTCTTCTTCTTCTTCAAGATTCGCCAAATACTCTTCATAGTCATCCAAAATTGCTTCAATGTGGCGTACCGCCTGGCTCTTCACTGACTCTGGCTCCTGTTCAGTTGGTATCTACCACTTTCTTTTGATGATGTCAATTATCTCCTCATGAAACTCACGTTTGGCAATGCCCAAAATATCACCCAATGTGAGCTCCACTTTGGTATTTCAGAATGCGCTCTTCAAAAACTTTCTTTAAATTTGTAGCTAATTCAATGTTGAACTTAAGCTTATATGAGGGTCCCTTGGGTTTACCTTGATTTTTGTCCTTGGGTGCCTCCTTCATCACCACTTCAGGAGCGGGGAGAAGGACCTTCTTCTTGCTTGCTCTTGAACCTCGTTGTCCTCTTCGATGTCCCAGGAGCTTCTTCATCTCTTTTTCGCTTTTCCTCCACCATAGCCTCGTTAGCTTGAGACTTCGCAATGAATGCATACACCGAGAGGGAATCCACTGGATCAGTCCACCCTGTGGTTTCTCGAATTGAATTCCCTAATTGTCGCAGCTTCCCATAAGTTACATGTCCTGTTTCTGTTGTCTTCAAAGCATAAGGCCATAATTGACCCGTGGTACCTGCACCATCATCATCACCCTTCCCGTAGACCTGTAGCCCATATGTAGCTGCTTCCACAAGAGCAACATTATGCTGGATCTCTTCAAATATCTTCTTCATGCCGCCCCTGAAATCTGGGCGGAGCATCTCACCTGTTGCCCTAAGGTGTATCTTCTTGTCCTTCCAGAACACCACGTTCTTTTTATAAGCTTCGTCAAAATCATCGCATTCTTTCACGTACTTGTGGTCTTCATTGTCACACATCATGCATCAGCATGGTGGCTATTGTCTAGGCTCAAATGTAGACCCCTTTGCAGCTAGTCCGTCAAATTTAACAGCTTTAAAATTCAAATTTAATTCTTGAATACCTTTCACCAATTCGTCAAGAACTGGCTCCTCCACTCTGGGTATTGTCGAAGTTGTTTTCTCTTTAGGTTCCTCTTCCGCAACATCCATGATGTCAGCCACGATCAGCTTGTCGACTCTCATCTGTCATTTCACGATCATGTTGATTACTTCAATGACTAACTTCCAATCAGATGTTAAGCCCAATTCTCCTGTTGAATCCTCCAACGACTGCACTAGACTCTTCTGAAGTCGAGGGTCAGCAGCCTGAATGAATAACTCAACCTTCTGATCCCTCATTGAACGTTGCTCCGTCGAGGATAGTTGCTCGAACTTCTTCTCAAATTCCCGTAATAATTCTCGTGCAGACAGATTTTTTTTCTTTTTCTGCACCCACTTCATAAAGCTTTGCCTTGTTACTCTTTGTGAATCCTCAAGGAAGTATTCCTCCTAAAGCGCCTTCTTGAAATCTTGCCAATTCAGGCCTTGAATCGCCTGAATATCTTTAATTCAACTCCTAAGTTCCGGCTCCGTAATCAAATGAAACCCTTCGACTGCATTCTGATCATCAATACCATTCTCTTACATTGCCTGCTCGTAGATATTGCAAAATTTGCTAATATCCCGGCCTTCAAATCGATGCAATATCTCGGTAACCATGTGCCGAGCTTTACGGATCCTTTCTTCCAAATTGTACTCCTATTGGGCAGGCTGTTGTTGTTGCATATTAGCAGCAAACTGCTGCATCATTTGCTGCATGGCACCCTCTTGCGGTGTCAACATCTTCTTCCACCACAATGCTCACCCTGGCTCATCTCGCGTCGGGTTTACCAAGAATGTCGGGGGATTTTTATTCGAAAGGTGAGCCGGGAAGGCACGGGGCCTCTGGCTGTGAGAGGTGTGAGGAAGACAGTTGTAGTAGACACAATGAATGTAGACAAAGCTTGAAATTATCATCTTGAACAAGATCCTGAAGCTTGATTATCATTTAACAGTACCTCTACTTACATTATTTAAACTCCGTCCATGATTAGAGTGGCTTGGAATCTTGGATTAGAGTGGCTTATGGTGACATTGATTAGATTGGCTATGGAAGATTGGATGAGAGAGGGCTATGGAAGCTTGGCTTAGGATTAGAGTGCTCAAAGCTTATGGCTTCCTCCCCACTAATACAACAGAGCACGAAAACTTGAATATCTCCTAATCGGTGCAGAATTAGCTTTTGTGCGTGAGATGCAAAAATGCTCAAAATGCCCTTTTCGATTCCTTCTGGCATTGTGATCCGTTTTGTCCAAAAACCTATTTTACAAAAAAATTCCAGAATAGGACTTTTTCGGCCTCCCTCATGTAGAGATGTGAAGTCTCTCACACACTTTCCTTTTTACCATTGACCACATGTCTTCCTCTACCCAAGTTGCCTTATATTTCCTAAGAGCCCTTTCACATGTAAAACCTTTTCTTCAAGCATAAAATCTACCTTTAAGCCTTCATAACCACATAAAATATTTACCTTTAAGCCTTCATAACCACATAAAGCATACACTTTCTGGATCTTCTTGCTTGTTTTCGAGCCTTGGTCATTGCTCAATAAATGTGTGAGATTCAAATAGACTTCTTCTACTTCTCTTTACTCTTTTTTTCCATCATGGAAGCGGAGCGGCACGACAACGGTGTCGAGCTCCTGCGGCTGCCTCCCTTGCATTGCTGGAGCATGCCATCCGACCATGTTCACCTCAGTAATCTCAATCAACTTCAAGCATTTATGGGCTATGCCAGCAGCTAGCTTCACCCCCCCCCCCCCTCTCTCTCTCTCTCTCTCACACACACACACACACACACACACAAACAACTGATGAGCAAGTTAATTGGAAGCCCACCATTATTGACCATAGGAAGTGCTTGATCCTGCCATAGTGACAATGGAATAGGTGTAACTAGTATGTTAGCAGTGCGCGTTCAGTAGATGATAGAAGCTCATGTGCAATTCTGACTGAGATCACAGCCATGACACATAATATTTATAGAGGAGCGGCGGAGCATATATTTAAGAATTCTTATGGAACCAGTGATCTGTGTGTGTGTGTGTGTGTGTGTGTGTGTGTGTGTGTGTGTGTGTGTGTGTGTGTGTGTGTGTGAGAGAGAGAGAGAGAGAGAGAGAGAGAGAGAGAGAGAGAGAGAGAGAGAGATTGATACATCTACAATTGAACGATTGTGCGCCATGATCATGCAAGTATAAGATCTGTACGTTCTCAATCTACGAGATGGCATTGATGCGGGACTCATGGAGAGAGAGGTGGCACTTGACGCGCGGGAGAGAGAGAGAGAGAGAGAGAGAGAGAGAGAGAGAGAGAGAGAGAGAGAGCTGGTCTTAGATGTGTGCCAGAGAAACAAAACCTACTGGCCATCGACTACAGGAGATGGATCACGACACATAGCGCGTTAAAATAGTCTGAAGCAAGTTGTGAGTCCCCATGCCTACCTCATTAAGGCCAAGGTCACGCATCATGCCATTTTCTCAAACATAAAAATTTCCTTTTCTTGAATTTGTCAAGAGGAAGTTTTTAGAAATTACCTTATTTTTTGTTTTTTTACATTATTTTACTCTATTTTGGGGGGCGAGGAATGGGGGGGGGGGGGGGGGGGGGGGGGGGGGTGAATTTCTCCCTTTGTGCTTGCCATTGATGCACCCTATCGTATTATCTTATGGCTTGTTTTATCTCTCTCTCTCTCTGTGTCTCTCTCTCTCTTTTTATTTTTTTAATGAATATGTCTTTTTGTTATATATTTAAATCTTTTGTATAATCCATATACATCTCTTTCTTATATCAACTTGATTATTAGAGACTGCATCTTCCATCATACTCATTTTGATGAGTTGTAGAGGAAAGGATCTAGCAAACAGGACAGTGTTTTCATACATGGCCTTGTTCCTCAAATCCCAAATAAGCCACAAAAACCATACATTGAAAGACCATAAGCAAAAAGACAGAGCATCATCATCAGAGGACACCAAAGAAAAAGTACACATAAACTTAGAGATTTTTACTCCCCAAGTTGATTGCCACCAAAATTGAGTGCACTGCCACCATTCAGCTACCACAACACAGTACCAAAATATATGTGTAGCAGTTCAACTTTCCGACATCTTGGGCATTTACCATCTTCAATGTATTTTTTGAGCATTACATCAGCAATGGGGAGCCCCCCCCCCCAATATACCTCTCCACCATGACACTTTAAGTTTGAAAATCAGTTTACAATTCCAAATTCTCATAAACACTTGAGACCACCACTGCTTGTCATTGTTCACATGCCATATTTTATTACATATGTCCTGTACTATCCATGGAGGAAGCAAGGCTCTATAGAAGTCCTTGGTTTGGGTAGTCCCCCAGTTCTTCTGTGAAGCAGTAAAGGCCCAATCCCTGAACCTGTCTTGGTCTTCAGAGTTGATAGGAACTTGCATATTGTTGACAGAGATCCATAGCGTATGTCAAGGTATTCTGAATCCATATTGCAATCCAAATTGTCTTCTAGCTGTCAAAAAAGATTTAAAACAAGCCTTAGAGTCCACAACTTGACCAATGGAATAGATGCCCTTCTTGAAAAGAGAAAGGGCCTTTTTCCCTAAGGCTTTAGCAGGCAATTTTCTAAAGACATTTTCAACAGTTAAAGAGCTCCGTGTATATCTCATTCTACCATGCCAGATCAACACAAAAGACACTTGCTTCCAAGACACAGCCAACATATTTGAAATGTCATAACCTGTTTTGATAGGTGCAGCAGTAAAAAGTTTATCCCAATCAGACAAATTCCAGCAGCCATGAAAATAGCAAACAGAAGGTCTCACCATGGCCCACATACATTTTGCCCAATCTTGATCAGACTGCAGCATATACTTTATGAAGGTTTCCCTCTTGGAAATAGCATGCAGGCCCAAATTCAGAATTCCATAGCCCCCCATGTTCTTAGGCAAAGCCAGCACCTCCCAAGCCATCCAAATAGATGATGCTTTCTTGAAATTCCATAGGAATTTGTTCATGGCAGAGTTAAATGACTTCAAATTTCGCTTTGACCATGAAACACAACGTAGAAAAAATAGTAAATAAGGCAACATTATGGATTGAATAATTCTCAATCTCACATGGAGAGACCATTCCCCACAGTGCCATGCAGCAATCTTACAATACACCTTCTTAAGGACCCACTCTTGCAGGTCAGCGTGAGATCATTCGCATCAATGGGGTACCCCAAATGCCTAAAGATATGCCATTTTGGTAGCCTTCCCCCCCCCCCCATATTAGTGCATGAAATTGTAGTGACATTTATCAGAGTTGATTTATGCATATTGATGTTCAGACCAGAGGCAGAGGCAATAGAGAATTTATTCAATGCATCCATACATGTTCATACAATCACATTATTGACCTTTAAGAAAACAAAGGTGTCATCAACAAAACCTTGACCAAACATTGACCACAACGTGTAGATACACCCTGCAGTACTTGCTTTTTTGGGCCAAGGAGTCAAGATAAGAGAAAAAGGGATGAGTGGCCACTGCAAACAGTAAGGGACTAAGTGGACAACCTTGTCTAACAGAGTGGCTGATTGGAATTTTCTTGGACATTCTCCCATTTATCAGTAGTCTAGACCATGCATCTCTCCCCAGCATGAATATGTAGTTTATGATTTTTGGCCCAAACCCCATCTTTTCAAGAATTTTTGCAATAAAATCCCATTGCACTGTGTCAAAGGATTTCTCATAGTCAACTTGCAGTAGTACCATGTCATGCTTAGATCTCTGAGCATGCTCAATGCCTATCTAAATTGATAGAATATTATGAAAAATAGACTTGCCACTAATCAAACCAGTTTGAGCCTTGCAGATGAATTTTCTAAGGAGAGGGGGTTCAATCTGATAGTCATTGCCTTATCTAGTAGTTTATAGACAATGCCCATCATTGTTATGGGTTTCTAGTGCCTCAATTGATTTGGGAAGTTTTGTGTAGGAATCAGCTTGATAAGCCCCTGTTTCAGACAAGGATCCATGTAGTGAGCAAACCAAGAGGAGTTTATCAGATACATATTGATGTCCTTGAGCTCATCCCAAAAGGCAACCACAAACTCCTTGGAAATACCAAAAATTCTAGGTGTTTTTTCATTTCCCAACTTTGACAGTGCATATCTGATCTCAGAGATCTCAAAGGGTAGTTCCAACCTCTTTGCATCAACTTGCTCAGTATATGCATCCACAGATTGAAATAGATCCTCAATAGCAGATTCCCTATCACAAGTGAATTTAACCTTTTCATTAAGTAGTTGAGTATATAATTTCTCACAGAAGTGCATCATCTCTGACTGATTATCCATCATAGTACCATCCGCATTTTGCAAATAGTGCATGATTTCTCTTTTCCTCTTGGATTTTAACTTATTGAAGAACCCCTTTGATACATCATTGGAATCATTTAGTGCATGGATTCTACATAGAAATCTACACTTTTCAGCTTGTTGTAGGTCAATTTGTCTAATTGCTTCCCTTGATTCCTGCAGTTCTACAAATTGCCTTTGACACACTGTAGAGACTTTGGCCTGTTCAGTCAAATGCTCAATTTTTTTGTTGGGCCATCTTGCCCTTTTCCCTCTGTTTGTTAGGAGCCCTTTTCCCAAATCTTTTGATGATGTGCTATAGGTTAGAGCATATATGCATCCATACATGCAATGGATGAGAAAATACAATTTGATTTCTTTTAATCATGCTCTTAACCTCTTGTAGAAAGTTCTTATTAGCTAACATATTATTGTTAATCATAAGAGGACATTTAAGACCTTGATTAAAAGATCCAGCAGCAATGTCCAATAAGGTGCATACCACAGCAAAATGATTAGAGAGAACCAATGATACATCAACCACACATTCTTTTTTAATAGGTAGCCAATTCTCCTCCAAGAAATACAACCTGTCCAGCCTAGACCAAGAAGATTGTTGAGAGAGGGAATGGAAGGTAAAGCCTGCCTACTGGTTGCTATCTTCCCATGCATCAGGCATCATCCAATTAGCATTAAACTGTTCCCAAGCAATAACTTCCCTTGCTCCAATTACCAATTCTATGGATGTGGTATCCTCACCCTTGGTGACCATATTAAAGTCACCACCCAAAACTCCTTACATCAGCTGAAGCTCCAAGCACCACTGCCACAACTGAGCTCTTTCATGATCACAATTAGATGCATACACACTAATTAGATGAAGAGGTCCAAAGTGAGAATCAATCAAGAAGATAGAGAATCTCCCAGATGGGTGGTCCATCACCCATTGAGGGTTTATCTCTTGCTTAATGCAAGTTAAGACTCCATAATAAACATTTTTCTTCCCTCCATAAAACATGGCATACCCCTTAAAATGGTACATTTTACCAGCCCTCTCATGCATTTTATGCTCCTAGATAAAAGCAACATCCATATTACTATTCACTAGCCAAGAGTTAAAGGTTAGTAATTTTTTAGGGTCTTTAATCTCCCTCACATTATAAGAGGATATGATCATGGGGGTGTGTTAACAACTATGTGGGTATCATCATCCATATCTTGCATGTTTATTTCCAAGTTCACAGGAGGAGGGTCCCTTTGTTGCTTCTGTTGATATTCCTTGACAGACCTTCTATTGCTCCTCGTGTGTCAGGTGAGGGCAAGTCCTGAAGGATGTCATATACATTGGATGAGGTGTAGCCCGAGGCTAAATGTTTTTTTGGAGGGAGGGGCTTGGAATCCCTTTGAATCAATATGTATTTTCCCTTTCTCCCCCCCTCTTGGATTTATGGAAGAGGAGGGCTGAGATATAGAAGATCTAGTATTGATTGAAGTGCCCAAGGGGCGAGCATACTTAGGAATTTTAGGAGCAGGAGGGAGAGCATTTGGTTGGGAGACAACCATAGGAGCTACATCAGTTGGGCAGGTCACAAGGGGTTTTCCAAAGATTTGATTTCTCGGGACCAAATTCTTGCTACCTTGGTAAGATGCTATGAGTTCAACTGAGCCATCCTTTAGTGTAGAAAAATTCTTGGAGAAGTGCCCTAATTTCCCACAGTGGAAGCGGGAGCCAGCCAAGTTTCCCCATTTCAAGTACAGTACCACTTTTCCACATCTTCCATTTCAATTTCCAATGTTGAGGGGAACACTTTATCAGTTTCCCAAAGCACACAGGCTTTGTTCCTATTGGGGCAATCAATGGTAGGACTAAAGAGAACTTTCCCTAGGGAGGCCACTATTTTAGAAATACAAGGCTATAGGTAAGAGGGAAGGTCAACTAGCTCTACCCATAGAAGGCATTTGCTCTCTCTCTCTCTTTCTCTCTCTCTCTCTCTCTCTCTCTCTCTCTCTCTCTCTCTCTCTCTCTCTCTCTCTCTCTCTCTCTCTCTCTCTCTCTCTCTCTCTCTCTCTCTCTCTCTCTCTCTCTCTCTCTCTCTCTCTCTCTCTCTCTCTCTCTCGTGAAAATCCTTCTGTTACATATTTACATTTTGTGTAGTATCATGAGACACCTCTATTTGAGGTCCTACCTTTCCAGTGCCACAATGTTCTCTCTCTCTCTCTCTCTCTCTCTCTCTCTCTCTCTCTCTCTCTCTCTCTCTCTCTCTCTCTCTCTCTCTCTCTCTCTCTCTCTCTCTCTCTCTCTCTCTCTCTTTGGAATGTTTGTATATTAATTTACAAAATCACATGTCACATGTCACCATCTATCTTCTTTATCCTCTCTTCTCCTCCTTTCCTCCTTTGTCATCACTTCCTCAGCTGCCTCTACATTTTATCCATGAGTTGCAGGCATCTATCCTTGAAGTCAGTGTCTCGGATACAGAGACAATCTTCCATTATCTTCTTTTTTATAATCTCCCAAGGAATGGTTACCTTACACAAGAAAATTTTCTCAAAACAAGCAATGTTTCTGGCATTTCAGATGAAATACAAAAACCATACTCTAAGGGATTGCAAGCATATTTGAGAAACATCATCGTGCATTTCACATAAATCAAAGGTGACCTTGAAAATAGACGATTTTACAGGAATCCAGTTTTGTACATGCTGCAGAATCCATAACCACCATTGCCTTACATTCTTGCAGCTCCAGAACACATGCTTCATAGTTTCTGCTGATTTACAAAGAGGACAATTGCCATCAGATATACATTTTTTTGACAAGTAGCTCTCCACATGGGAGAGAAGGTGTAAGCAATCTCCAAAGAAACACCTTATGTTTAAAAGAGCATGGGAGTGCCCATATAACTGAAAGTCTCTCAATCCACCACTTTTGTGATCTTTTGAACCTCGAGAATCTATTACATGTGATATGAATCTATATGTCTGGGAGGAGCAGCGTGTAAAATTGTGCTGTAGAAAATGTCCACCAATTACCTGCATTGCATGGCAATTGCCAATCTCTAAATCTTTCCCATAAATTGAGAGTGAGAGGAACCTGCAGTCTGAAAGTTTGTGTACATGGATCTACCCATGCTCTTCTGAAGATATGTGAGAACCTAAACTGCCTCCTAGTTGCAAAAAAGGGGACAAACAAGCCCTGAGAGTCCAGCATTTTCTCTATGCATAGGACACCTCTCTTGAACATTCTAATAGCTTGTTTTTTAATAATGAAGGCAGGAGGAAGTTTTTAAAAAAAGATCTAAAAAACATTCTCTTTCCCTGTGTATCTCAATCTATCCTACCAAATCAAGTGTGAGAAAGTACATTTCCATGAATTGATCATCAGCAATTGAGCAGTGGGAAAGCCTGTTTTGAGGGGTGCATTAGAGAAGAGCTTATCCCAATCAAACATGTTCCAAGTACCATGAAAGTATACCATAGATAGACCTACAATTTCCCATAGGCATCTGGACCAAGTGGTGTCCCTTTTGAACATTTGTTTTACCATAGTTGGTCTTCTAGCATTAGCATGAGATTTCAAGTTCAGAACCCCAAAACCACCCTGATTGTTTGGACATGCTACAGGATCTTACTTCACAAAGGCACAAGTTTTACCTTTATTTCCACACAAAAAATTGATGAGCATGGACTAAAGCTGGACTAAATGCACTTTCTTCCAATCCAAAAATGGCAGATAATACAAGACATAAGGAATCCATATTGAATGAATGATTCTCAATCTAACATCAGTGGCCACTCATCACAAAACCAAGATGCAATTTTGGTTTTGACTCTAGAAAACAACCATTGAACCAGCTGGTTATTTGTGGTTTGAATCCCAATTGGATACCCTAAGTGTCTTACACATGCCCCCTCCTCTCTCTCTCTCTCTCTCTCTCTCTCTCTCTCTCTCTCTCTCTCTCTCTCTCTCTCTCTCTCTCTCTCTCTCTCTCGTGGATCAATGGATAGAAAGAATAATAAGGGATACATTGATAATACATAAAATTACAAGGATAGGTCAATTCATATATCTTGTGTGTGTGTGTGTGTGTGTGTGTGTGTGTGTGTGTGTGTATGAATCTTTTGGGGTTATTTATCAAAATTAATTACATATAATACATAGATCAAAATATATATTTTCTAGTGTATAGTATATTATTAATGGATAGACCATTACATGACAATAGAGAGAGAAAGAGAATAGCATGTAGACATTATAATACATGATATAGGAAATTCAATAGATATTTAGATACATAGATAATAATTGGTAGATATAACATACATAGTGGATGGATAGAGATGGAAGGAGACACATAGTCATGTTGATAGATAAATATGTAGATGGGTTCTCACATAGACGTAGCACATAACAAGTCAAAACATATAAATATAGAGTTTTGGATCATTTATCAATAATAGATAGGTGAATATATAGATAAATATTGACGTGATAGATAGATGGATATGTGAATACATAGATAGATATGCTCTCTCTCTCTCTTCCTCTCTCTCTCTCTCTATATATATGGTAGCTTACTATTTATTGATAGATAGAGCATGGATACATGATTGATCAATCAGTATATATAATATATTGTACATATCTAGGTCTGTATAAAGAAATAAGTGAATAGTTTTTAGGTGGATATGTGTGTGTGTGTGTGTGATATATATATACGTAGGTAGATAGGCTCAATATATATTGATAGAAAGACCCATTATACATAAATAGATAGGCTCTCATGAGTAGACCTCTAACTACTCACACATTCTATTTGTTCATTAAACCTATGTTGTCACTAATTCTCCATCTACTTCTGATTATGTATCTATCCCCACAACTATCACTCTATATTTATGCTTCTATCTTATAAAGTCCATGCATAGAGAGATATAGAGAGTATGGATATAAAGAGAAAGGGATACATTTATAATGACATAGGAATATATAGATATATATGTATGTGTGTGTGTGTATGTGTATCTGATGTGTGTATATATGAATGTTTTGGGATCATTTTATCCTGTTAGAAGGTGAATACATAGACAAATTTGTTGATACATGGATAAATACTGGATACATAGAAAATGAAAGTGATACATATAATTAACTATAATGATAAATATATAAATAGATCAATATATATGTTTTCTAACATGTAATATATTCATAGATAGACCATTAGATAGATAATGGATAGAGAAACATGATATAGGCAAGTGATTCATGTATAGAGATAGGTCTTATCAATAGATATATTCATTTACATAGCTAAAGATTGATAGATATTATAGAGATAGCGGATGCATAGAGATAGAAGGAGACACATAGTCATGTTGATAGATAAATATGTATATAGGTACTTATATAGACATATATTAATAGACATAATATGTGTGTATGTGTGTGTGTGACTCTGTGTTTACAACCAATCTCTCTATAATTATGCCTCTATCTTATTTAGTCAATGTACAGACATCCAGTACAAGGGATCACTTGGTTAACGATGCCATTTTTCCGACGTCAATGGCGGGCACTGATATAAGTGTTGATAAAGATGGAGGGAGACATTCTGCAATTAAAAAATCAAATTTTAAATTTCTTTGCATATACCAATGCCTATATCAACACCAATACCAAGGCATATATCGATCCATATACCGACACCTATACCAACGTTTTTTTATTGGCGCATGTATCGATGTGTTTACCGACATCTATATCAGTATCTATATAGACGTCTATATCGATGATTGACTACTTTACAATACCCGAGAGCTCATTTTCTGTGTTCTCTCTCTTCTCCATACTGTGGACACCTCCATAGCTCCTCCCCATCTCCTCGTCCCTCCTTGTAGACCTTCATGGAGTCTCCTCTTCCGACTTCTCATCTATGCTTCCACACTTTTCTACACAAAGAAGGTACATTCTTTTGTTGTATTTGTGTGAGAAAATTTGTGTTTGGGTGTGTTGATAACAAAATGATTATGCTTTGTTTTTGCAGGTATTTGCTTGACCCTTCGTACTTCTCGCACACTCACATTCTTTAAATGTAAGAGGTCCTTCTTTTTATTTCATGCACACACACATACACATAATATTTTTGTTTCTATGTGTGGGTAAAAATGTTTATCCTTCGTTTTTGCAGGTATTTTCTTGACTCTTTGTACTTCTCGCACACTCACATTCATTAAATGTGAGTGCTTCTTCTTTTTCTTTCATGCAAACACACATAAGCACACACATGCATACGCATAAATATACACACATAATCACTATTTATGATTATGACCAAGCTTATGATGCACATAATAAAAATGTGTATAGTTCTAACAATACCTATATTGTTATACTTATGATTATGCTTATGCTTATGATAATGCTTATGGTTATGGTTATGGTTTATTTTTTGTTGTCACTAAAAATGGTTACTGTTTATTTTCGATTATGCTAGTGATAGCCGTTTTTCGGCTCTCTGTAATTGCCATAGTGAGTTATCTCACCCTATCAAATCACTCAAACACTGTGGTTACCCTCACCCTTTCACTGTATATAGGTGCGTGTGAGTTAGGGGACTTTTCCCATATCTCCTTACTGAAATAAAAAACCCTCAATTAGCTAGTCATTGGGCTAGTTGAGCCAAAAAAATAAAAAAAATAAAAAATATAAGTATATTATGGCCCATGCGTATGTAAATATTTCTTTGTATATAGGACCTAAATAAAAGATTTTTTCATAATTATTTTCGTATTTATTTAAATATTTCTACCTAGGTGTGTGTTATTTATGCTCTATACATTGCCTCACCATTACCACAATTTTTCTTACCATTTTTCATACTCTTTATCCCATATAGAAATATTTTCATGTAAGCTTCTCTTATATTTGGTGTAACTCCACCCCAAAAAAAATCCAAAAAAACTAGTTTTATTTATGTGTATTTTTTCACTATTGTGATTTTTCCCTTCCTACATCTATTTTGTTTTTTTTCTACAAAATTAGAACACCAAAAATATTTATCTTTTTATGGTAGCCTCATAATGAGAGAGATTTCTTTTGACCCCTTTATATTTTTTCCACTTATATTATTTATATTTGACATGTACATATTTTTTAGATCCCTCAATATTTGATTTTCTTAGTTGTACTATTCACTTATATCATGATCTCAACAATATCTTGTTCTTTGATGGAGCTTTTCGTCGAGCCACAGGGAAAGCAAGGGGAGGGCTAGTGTTGCTCAACCCAAGTTGAGAGGTGGTCATGAAAGAGAAGTTCAATCTACCAAGTTCAGCTAGCAACAATGAAGCAGAATATGACACACTACTTCATGGTTTAAAAATATGCATTGGCCATGGTATACAACGTCTCATGGTAAAAGGGGATGCACTTCTCATTGTGAAGCAGATTTTAGGCATTTGGGCATGCAAAAATGAAAGACTAAGGTCCAAAGTTCATACCATCCGTAGGCTATTTAATCAATTTGAGGAGGTGCAATTATATCATATTCCTAGGAAACAAAATGAAGATGCTGATTTACTTGCACAACAAGCCATTGCATGTGTAAAGAAAGAAGTGCAGGTCATCATGCTGGCGGCTGCTATGAAGCAACCGAGGTACCAGGGATTGGAGTCATTGGCTCCCATCATTGGCTACATTTTGGAGGGTGAGTTTCCACCAGACTTCACAAAAGCTCAGAAGAGGAGACTCGTGAAGAAGGCAAGCATGTATCTCTTCCTAGAAGGCTCCCTCTATCAAAGAGGGAAGGATAAAGTGTGCAGAAGAGTACCAACTATCGCGGAAATTCTAGCCATTCTAAAAGGTTTGCATGAAGAGGCATGTGGTGGTCATTTTTCCCAAGAATTAACTGTGAAGAAGATTTTGCTTGCAGGGTATGTTTGGCCAAGTCTGCATGTGGATGTCCAACATTGGTGTAAAAGTTGTCACAATTGTCAGGTAAATGGGAATAGAAGATTGATTTATGGTCCAAGGCAAATTGTGCTTGCAAATGGACCCTTTGAAAAGTGGGGCATTGATGCTATGGGTCCTATGCCTAGGACAAAAAATGGTAAACTCTACATTCTAGTGGCTGTAGACTATATGACTAGGTGGGTGGAAGCACAAAGTGTGGCAAAGGTAAATGAGAGGACAGTGAGCAAATTCGTCTACACTCACATTTGTTGTAGATTTGTCACACCTTTGGAGATTGTTTCTGATAATGGTCCAGGGTTTAGAAAGGGATTGCTCACAGAAGTCTGTGAAGAACTTCGCATTCTACATCGTCACAGTACACCCTACTATCCCCAATCAAATGGTTTGGTAGAAAAAGCTAATGGTGTCATTACAGGCATCATTAGAAAGATGGTGAAAAACAAGACAAAGTTGTGGGATGACTTCTTGGATGGTGCCTTGTGGGCGTATCGAACCAGATATAGGGAAGCCACGGAGTTCACACCATTTCACTTGGTCTATGGTCAAGAGGCTTTACATCCAATTGAACTAAACATTCCAACAATGCGACTTCATGGTAAATCAGCACAAGATGATCAAGAAGCATGGATGGATCGACTTCTTACCTTAGCTGAGCTTGAGTGGAAAAGAGAAGCAGCATACGAGTTCTATAAGAGGAAAGCAACACAGACAAAGGAGAAGCTTGACAAGAAACTGAAGGACAACGGCATCAATGAAGGAGATCTTGTGCTAAGGTATGACAATCGACTCGATAATCGTTTTGATGCCAAATTTGAAACAAGATGGCAGGGGCCATACATAGTCAAGAAGGCTTTCAATTCAAGCTACTATCAACTTATGGACTTGACTGGGAAAGAGCACTCCAGGAAGGTAAACGGCTATCGCTTGAAGCCTTACTTGAGTCGCCTTCTACCAAAGGATCTACCAGAGCAAAAGGCAACTATCCCATGTAAGTATTGTTCCATGAAGCATGAGTGTAACACAAACCAAAATTCCAAGGGGCCAAACAATGAAGATCTTGTCAAGGACTCTGAAGCACTCTCTTTGGAAAAGATTCTTTATGATCGTACATGAATATACCATCATCCTGGGGGAGGGCTAATGATAGCCGTTTTTCGGCTCTCTGTAATTGCCATAGTGAGTTATCTCACCCTATCAAATCACTCAAACACTATGGTTACCCTCACCCTTTCACTGTATATAGGTGCGTGTGAGTTAGGGGACTTTTCCCATATCTACTTACTGAAATAAAAAACCCTCAATTAGCTAGTCATTGGGCTAGTTGAGCCAAAAAAATAAAAAATATAAAAAATATAAGTATATTATGGCCCATGCGTATGTAAATATTTCTTTGTATATAGAGCCTAAATAAAATATTTTTTCATAATTATTTTGGTATTTATTTAAATATTTCTACCTAGGTGTGTGTTATTTATGCTCTGTACATTGTCTCACCATTACCACAATTTTTCTCTTCTCTTAAAAGACAGCATCATGGTGGTTGATTACTCAGCTTCAATTACCTTGTCTCTCAAGGAAGGTCAAGAGTGGAGAAAAAATGTACCGTCAAAGCTAGTGGACCGTCAACAAGCGTCAAAATTGGCCCTGCTCAAGACACTTGGAGCATCAACCTTGTAAGAAATCCACCTTTTCTTACCTCTTAAGAGTTTTTCTTCCTTATTTGTATCCTACATGGATACTCCCATTGTAAATATCCAATTCCATTTGTAAATTAATACTAACTCTACTAACACTAACCCACTATGAAAAGTCCTATCACCTCCATTTCTCTCCTCTCTCTTTCCCCACCAACTTCTTGATAATTCCAAGCAAAAGAAATTAAATAAATTGCTGAAAATCTAACCCAACCATGGTTAGAGGAGTAACCCTAGCCTTCAAAATTTCTATAAAAGGAGGGTGTAGCTAGCACAAAAAAGGGGGGAGAAGAAAGAGAACTATGCTATAGCTTGAGAAGCCAAGCTCAACCTCTTGAGAAGGAGCTCTTGAGTGGAATCTCATTGGCATTAGGCATATGTATGTGTTGTATTAGGGGTGATTAGCAAGGGAACTCTATGCCATTGTAAGAGAGAGTGATCATTAAATTGAGTGTAGGAAATCTATCATTTCTCCTACTAGTGTAAGCCCAACATTTGCTGAATCAAGGAGGGTGAATTTGGACTAAGCATGGATACCTTGTCTCCCTTCCAACGTGAAGTCATGGACAATAATGATGTCTAAGTGTCTTGGTGTTTTATTTAAGTTCTTGATAGCTTGTCTCCGGGTATTGTTATCAATTTAGCCATAAATCCCACATGCTGTAAGAGGGCGACAGGGTGGAGAGGACTCCCCTGGCCTTAAGACAGTGATTGGGGTAGCTTTTTTTTCTTGTGATGTGTTGTGGTGTAATTTACTCGGGCTATGTTGAACAAATACTAATCTCACTTTGATTGGTCATGACAGATTTGTAAGAAGGCATTAGTGCAACAAGCGCCCCCTTCCCCCTTCTCTCTCTTTCTTACATATATATATTTATGTTTGCTTGATCATTAACGATACACTTCAAAGAAGCCCGAGCACCATCTCTCTCTCTCTCTCTCTCTCTCTCGTGTTTTAGTGTGTGAGAGTGTTCCATTGGTGTTAGGGTTAGTGTAAATTCCTTGCTTGTTTGTGGGTTGCTCTAACGATTCTCCTCTTTTGCGTCCTAGTTCGCTCTTAAACTAGGTGGTTCCCCTTGTGTAGTTGGGATTTGGCTGGGGGTTTGTTGTTTTGGTTTGTGTTGTGTTGTGCCCCAGCCCCATTGAGCAGCACGGGAGCCTTGAAGGGTGTCTAGAGGTTGCTCTTCTTGTTGCCCGCCCCGGACCGCTTCACTAGCAACAATGGTTATGGTTCTGATAACTCTTTTATGGTTATGGTTGTGTTTATGCTTATGCTTATGCTTATACTTATGACAGTGGCAATGTATGGTGTTAAAAATGGTTTTGGATATGGTATTTATATAGTTATGTCAGTGGCAATGGTTATGCTTTTGATATATACCCTTTTATGGTCATGCTTATGCTTATGTGGTTATGATAGTGGCAATGGTCATGATTTTGTTTATGGTTATGTCATTGGCATTGGTTAAGGTTATTTTTTGTTTATGCTTAAGGTAACCAATATGTTTAAGTTCAAGATTATGGTTTATCTTACGGTTATCATTATGGTTATACTATAGTTTTGTGTCTATTTATGGCAATGGTAATAGTTATGGTTATCAAAGTTTTGATTATTGCAGTTTCTAATTTTGTATTGATGGTTAATTACTTAACTTTTTTTTTAATGCTGCACTATCAATCTATCTTAATGCAAAGTGCGATTACATTTTCCTTCTTCTTTTGAGTAGAGAGGTTGTGCCTTTGTTACTGCAACATATGTAGCAACAAATGGCACTACTCTCTGCTCAAAAACATTTTGCAGGTGTAGACATCGGTATGTGTGTCTGTACAGGCGTCTGTACAGGTGTCGAAATGAGCATTTGTATAAGCGTTGATATACGCGTTGGTACAGGCATCCATATAAGCGTCGATATACCTCTCGATATGGAAAGTGATTATACCGACATGTACACCGATGATACGATTCCAACGCGTATATGGATGCTTATTCCAACGCTTTGTAATTTTAGACCACGTTTATTTGTGTCGATACAAACATCGAGTTTTGCACGACATATTGTAGTGAGAGATAGAGAGAGTGGATGGATACATTTATAATGGCATAAGAATATATATATATATATATATATATATATATATATATATATATATATATATATATATACACACACACACACATACACATATACACACACACACACACACACACACACATATATATATATGTATATCATGTGTGTGTGTGTATGTCTATGTATACCTTATGTGTGTGGTTATGCATGTATGTGTGTATATATTAATGTTTTGGGATCATTTTATAATGCTAGAAGGTGAATACATGGACAAATACATTCATACAAAAATAAATAGTGGATATATAGAAAATGAAAGTTATACATATAAACTATAATGATAAATATATAGATAGGTGTTAGAAGCTGGACACACCCCACGGCATCTAGCTACTCGGAGGACTATTATTTTTGTAATTATTCATTCATTAAGGAAAACCCGATTTTTCACCTTGTAATTATTGGGACTTACAGGAGTTTCAAGATTGTATCCCAGTTTTGATAGTTAGATTGAGTAGATGGTTGATTTTGTAACTTTAGGGTTTGAGAAGTTGTAAGGTATATATACCACTTTTTGACCTTAATGAAAAACCTTTTTGTCATTTTAAACAAGTTTGAAGTCTGTAAGTGAGCGTACTGTGTACGAGAGAGAGAGAGTGTGTGAGCTTTGTCTTGACGCTACATGTGCTCCAGTGGTCGGAATCGAGTGCGGAGAAGTGCAGCATGTTGCCCCCGACTAGAGCTACGCGCAAATACCAACATTGCGTGCATACGGTCCGGCTTTGCGAGATCCTTCTACGAGCTTCATTGGTTGTTTGGGTGAGCATACATTGTCCGATTTTTCATTGCAGCATATCCATGCGTTCACATTGAGTAGAACTACACATTAGGTACTTTAGATTTCGGAAACGAAGACCTGCAGATTTCAGCCAGACATCCTACGTGTTTCTGCACCGGGTGTTTTGGGTCGGGATTTTGGTTCATAGACCTTAGGGAGAGTGACCTATTGGTATTAATAGGGTCTCCTTCAAATTCTATGGTGTTTCGAGATTGTTTGATGGGTGTTCGGCTCTAGAAAACATTGTAGGAAGTTTCCTCTCTTGCACTCTTGAAGGTTGTGACTTAGACAATTGGTAGATACCTCTGTAGGAAGTAGTTAGGAGTCGTTCGAGTGTAGGTTGACACCTTATGCCTGCTTCCACGCGCCTGCGGGTCGAGCTTCGTCCTTAGCTGACATTACATGTTAGGTGAGTTCTCGCTATGCTGACGTCCGTCGCGGCGTATCCGTCCAACATTGGCGCCGCTGCCGGGGACGAAAACCTTAGGTAGGTGACAAAAACTAATCCTTGAGGATTGGGATTTTTGGCTTGCCAAGAGTCTCGCTTTACATTTAGATAGGATCAGAGGGTGGAGGACTCTCTAGGTCTTAGAGGGAGTCTAGGAAGCGTGTGTCTGGCTTAGATCCTTCGTCTTAGGTAGACGAGGTTGACTTAGGTAGTTTTAGGTAGTAGTCGATTCCTAGAGTAGGAGTTGGAGTGGTAGAAGTGGTGAGAGGAGAGCTTGAAAGTCCAGAGAGGCCAAAAATCAACCAAAAACACCATTATCACCATTTCACACGATAGGTAGGAGTAGAGTAAGTAGGACATCATGATTCAGGATCTAGAGCATTTCATGCATGTACACTGGCTTGGTAGAATCATTACAAGTTTGTAAAAGACGCAAAAGTGTGTTTGAAAGCCTAATTGAAGTCTAAAAGTTACTGTGAGTGTTTCTGATAGATCTACAGAGCATCAGGAGCATTCCTGCCAGAAAAAACTTTCATTTTAAGCCAGGAGACATCCTACGCGTAGGATGTCTATAGGCTAATCTGGGAGGAATTTTTGGGATTTTGAGTGACCAGTGGGTTCAAAAGGTAGGGTTTACCCTAATTTCAACTGAAAAGTGGAAATTTGACCATATCTTGACAGGATAAGGTCAAATAGACTGAAATTGCCAGACATCCTACCCAAATAGTGCCAAAACATTATTTTGGGACCAAAACCATAAGACGGCTGCATGAGCATGTCTTGCATGATATATTGAGTGACTGAAAGGGGTTTCACCTCATTTGGGTAAAAAAATTGGGTTCAAAGCATACTTTAGCACTTTTGACTAAAAAAGATAAAATAGCTGAAATTTGGGACTTTTGACATCCAAAACAAAATCTAAGCATACCACTGGGTTACTGACATCAAAGGGAAGCTGTGGGACAAATCTGGGGTGAAACATGCCAAAAAGACATCCTACGCGTAGGATGTCTTCTGAGTGATTTTGGACTCCAAACTGAATTCTGAGTACACCAAAGTGATCAGCAACTCAAGGGGAGCCTGGGCTTTGAGCTTGAATCCATTCTGATGAAAAAGACATCCTACGCGTAGGATGTCTAATGCAAGAAACTGAATCCAGACTTTGACTTTGAGCATAGTAAGGTGTTATATAGCCTAAGGCAAGCCTCTTAGTCAATTTTGGTCCAATTTGGAGTTGATTAGACTGATCAATACCATCAACAAGCCGTCGAAACAGATTTCTGACTCATTGTCCAGCTAATAGGTGTCCAAATCAAAAAGTAAAAGCAGTTGTAAGCTCAACACAACAAGAGGGAACAACATTGCAAAAATCCAGGCAAAACACAGTAGGAGACATCCTACGCGTAGGATGTCTATTGAGGCATAGTGCAAAGAAAATTTGACCTGGCATAGACAGTGAGGTTCCATTTGGCTTAAGGGTTCCAGAACTTCTTTCAGAAGTGAATTTGGACCTTGTTTAGGGTTTTTAACGAAGCAAAGACTGAATTCGGACTTTTTCGTGTAAATTGACCAACATCTGAGGGAAGTACTGTTTCAGATTAGCAAACCTAATCCAGAACAGCAGCAGTGTATAAAATACAGTAGTGGTTGAGATTAACTCTCCAGTTATACCAATCATTACTAAGATAACCACTAGCAAATAAATTCTTTGATGCGATTGCCGAAATTAAAACGCTTGTGAACAGGTAAATTCAGCAACAACAGAGCAAGAAGTTGTGAAAAATTTGACCCATTGCCAGGTGAGTGGTTGAATTTGTGATAAATTGCATTGATAAGTTTGATGAATTTAAGATCAGGAAGATACATTTTTAGAGACCAGGAAGTGGCAGGTGACCAAGGTAGCTTAGTGTCCACAGAAGAGAGTGTAACGCAGGCAAGGCTAGATCCGCTAGCACCGATTATTGAGGAAGGTAGTGATACTGACACTTCGTCAGACAAATCTTTCTTCATGATGGGTAGTCAACAGCCAGGAGGTTTCACCTATGATAGACCTATGCGAGGAGGAAGCACCTCCCAAAATCCTTTGAATGATTCTAGGCTCAAACTCGAGATCTTCTCGGAGGGAACAAACTCGAGAGGAGCCCTAGTCTATTCTGACTATCGAGGCCGCAAGTGCATTTGTATCGAAGAGAGGCCAGCTCAAAGATTGGAGATAATCCGAGTGTTTGATGATGGAGATAGATTCCGAGACGAAAAGGGGAACCACTATTTAATAGTTAGTAACCCTGAAGATTACAATAGATATGGAGATAACGTGGCTAAAGGGAAAATGGTTTCAGAAACTCAAGAACCGCCACCAAACATTGATCGGCTCGGAGCTATATTTATGTATGATAAGAAAACAACCAGGGTTCCAACTTATAATGAGAATGTGGGAATCTACAAACATGAGAGCGAGGGTATAGTCTCTTACTTTCACAGCAAAGAACATATGTAAACGAACTAAGCAAAGACAAGGTTCTTTACTTATTTTCTTATGAAACTGCTACGGGGAAGGGCATAGTTTTTGTTGATAGATACGGGCGAGAATACCAACGTATTCTCCTAGAGGAAGTAGAGAGAGCAATAGGCCTAGGAGCATCAGCATATGCCCGTGAGGAAGTGTCAAGAGCCGCCCACACCCCAAGCAAGTCAATGAATCCTTTTTCAGATGAGTATGACACTACCTCACATTCCACCCGACCGCAAGCATTCAACAACCAAGACCAACCAGCAAACCAACCATCATTGCAAGCATGGCTTCAACAGAGTGCAAAAATGGAACCATACCAAAACCGAGATGGTTATCAAGCCGCACGAGGGCTCAGGGATTTGCAAGAACCACCACTCTATTCAAGGTATCAGGCAGAGAATAAGCCAAAGACTCAAGGGTCAACAGAGCCTGGAGGACCACCCATGGAACGAGTTCGAAGAGAAGAACCACCTCCAGTGAGAATCATTAGAAATTATGGCTTAGGAGCACCATTGGGAGAGGAACCATCCTATTACAGAAGGCCCTGAGGAGGTGTATCGACTGGGAAGAGGTGATCCAATGATGAGGTTTGTAGACCATCGAAGAATTAGACTCTCTCAAGTGCAAAAATGGGTAAACAAGAAATACACATGAAGCAGAGACCCAAGAGATCATGTAGCAGCCTTTGTGCGTGTAATTAGAGCCGAAGAGGTGTTAGATTTTCCCACCCAATTGGCAAGGTTTGGACTAACCCTAGAGGAAGACGCTGCCACCTGGTTTGATTCTGTAGAGCGTAGATACTTTGAGTCGATGGAGGAAGTGTTTGACGAGTTTATTGAGAAATTCTCTCAAAGGGGAATAGCTCATAATACCGCTCACAAATCCATAAATTCAAACAGAAAGATGGAGAATCTATACGAAAGGCATCCCTAAGACTAAAAAGATATGTTAAGTTCTATCCTGTTGAAGAACTGCCCACTCAGTCCAGACTTATGCTGATATTCATCCAAGGACTAAGAAATGCAGATCTTCAGAAAGACTTACATATGAAGAGAAGCACAACGTTGAATGAGTGACCAAGGAGGCTCTTTACCTTGTGGACAATTGTGCGGTTTACAAGGAAGGGGAGTTCAAGGACCTTTATGACGATTCATCTTCACAGCAAAGTGGAAGCAAGTCTTCTAAGACAGCACCGAAACGAGAAGTAGCGGTAAACCAAGAGCAGCTTGTAGATGAAGTGCTAAAAAATATCAACTTGTACACCACAAACCCCAGGATAAACAGCCCAAGTGGTGTGCTATTGAGCAAAAATGGACAAACCATGGGACCGAGGAATGTTATTATAACAAGGGATATGTGAGAGAGAGACCTTACGCTCCCCAAGCTCCAGTAGCTTCCCCTCAAGTTCCACCGATGCCTATATATCAAGCAAGCAACTTACCAGGACCTATAGGTGTAGAAAGACCACAACCGGTGTTGGGGCAACAACCACCCCTACCAGGATTACAACTAGTTGGTATAAGATACACACCAACAGTAACTGAATCAGAGGAAAACTCTTTGGTGCCTATGCATGCGTATTATGAACATCCCAATGGATATGAAGCAAACCCTGTCTATTATCCAACGGAAGAACCCTTGACGCCAGAACCATGGAGCATGATAGGGAATCAAGGACCACCAACTGCTGCACAGGCCGCAGGAGAAGGAAGATATAGCCTAGATGAACGAACACTGATGTTCATAGCCAATGGAGGCATGGGCGGACAAAGACATGCTTACTAACAAAGAGGGGCTCAAGGAGCACCTCAACAACCCAAGGGACCCTGTTACAAGTGTGGAGGAGACCATTGGCTGAGAGACTGTCCTCATGATGAAATCATTAGAGTCAATGCGTATTGCCCAGAATGTGGAATTACTCATTTGATTTCCGATTGCCCTAAAACCCCGAGCAAGGGAGCAAAAACCACCTTGAACATGTTAGAAACAGTACCTTCCACTGGAGGATCGAAAAATGAAACAATCATACCTATTCAGGCGGTAACACGGGCCCAAGCCCAAAGAAGGACGAATGAACCCATCGTTGAAGAACCAAAAACCGATGCCCAAAGTTTAGAGACGAAAAATCAGAGAAGCACTTGGAAAGCTAGAAAGGCACGTAGGAAAGCCAGGAAAGAACGAGATCAAACAGCCCTATCTGAGGAGTTGAAACATACCAAGGACACATTGGAGCGGTTAGAGGATCTAGCTAGCTTAAGCTCACACACCACATCAGTAATAGCACCCAAGGAAATAGCAGAACCCAAAAGTGCAGGATCAAGAGGATCTGTACTGGTAGACAAGGTAAACGAGAAGTTGGATGCGCTGCTAAAAGCTTATGAAGCTCGACTTAAAAAGAACCAAACCCAGGAGAAAGGTGGATGACTTACCCATATGAAAAAATAGAAAAATAGAGGTTGGATATGTGTAGAAAGATGATCGAGACGGCTCAATCATTGATGGAAGAACCGCTGGTAAACCTGCAAATTGGCATGAGGCACCAGCTCCAACCCCTATCCAACCAACGCCAGAGAAACCTGAGGAAACAAAGGAAAGAATCACTAATGACTATGAATCCAGAGGAGAACCTATCATAGTGCCAAATACCACCGATGGGGCAAGTGATGGGTTCCAGCCTAAAATATTGGCAGAAATGGGTAAGGACTGTAACGGTCTAGATGAATTGTGGAAGCAAATCCGTGACTCCAACGAGGCTAATAGGATGAGCAACCACATGAATAGCACAAAAAAAGAAAAGAATGTGATCTTACCTCCTATTGAAGAATTTGAGGCAAGATCTCAGATGAACTTTGAGATACATTGACAAGGGGGAGACCAAGGATCCATTAGTTCGGGGCACAGCCAAGGAGACTCTTTGAGAATTTCACCCTCTTACCTAGGAGAGTAGGAAACTAAGTCGAAAGTGAGAGCAATCCCATCTCAAAGACTTTGTTCTAACAAGGCGATGGATTCGCAAGGATTGATTGAGTTGTTATCCACTCCGGTGGCATGCACAATCACGTTAGCAGAACTCTTAAAGTTAAGGCCAAACATGTGGACCACAATAGGAAAATGCCTAGAAAAATTTGGAGTGAAAGACCCCACCTTGAAGCTACAAGAAGGGATCAGAGAGTTAGACATGCCTCAACTAAACACTAGGCCAGTACCATTGAGTAAGGTTGGAGAATAGTGCGAGGGAGAAGACGGAAACACCACGCTACCGGTAGAATTCCAAGGAGTAGTTTCCAAGGCTATTCTTGACAGTGGAGCGGGTGTTGCAATTGCCACCAAGGAAATCTGGAAAAAATGTGGAAAACCAGCTTTGAGGGCTACCAGAATGAAACAACAATTGGCTGAGATGGGTTCATGGAGAAGCCGTTAGGACTCCTAGAAAAAGTGATTGTCACTTCGTGCGGAATCGAGTATGAGCATACATTTGCAATAGTCGATCTCGACAAAAAGAACAATTATGAGATCATCTTAGGACGACCATTCATGCGACAACTGAAGATGGTCCAAGATTGGGGTTATGACCACATATACCTCAGACATGGCGAGACAACAACTAAAATACACCTGAAAGACCATAGCTACAAAGATGTGAACCAAACACCTGTGGAAGAGTTTGATTCAGCTACATTAGCAGGATTAGAACTACCAACATGGTTAGGGCAACCAAAAGAGCTATGGATGTGTGGAGCTTCACATTGTGGAAGCTTAAGAAAAGAGCAATGCGTCTTAGAAAGAGCAATTGAGGACAAGGAGTATATTCCGGAACCGTTCCGTGAAGATGCCTTGGAACCTCTAGAATGGGAACACATACTAGCAACATTGGATGTCCGTACCATTACCGACAGTCCAACAACAAATTTTATTGATAAGGATGGCTATGATATGTTACCCTATTACATGGTAAGCGTTGTACCAGAAAAGGAGACGGTAGAACCACCAAAACAAGAAGAGTTTTACAACTCCTCTGAACATTTGGAAGTAAATGATGATGCAGATATTGAGTGTTCAAACACCTCAAGTGAGCGTGGAAGGGAAGCCGAGAATATCAAGTTTTATGATTTTGCTAACCAACACCCTAGATGCCAAGAACGCTATAGGAGGAAACGAGTAGGAAACAAAGCGAGAGAGAACCTGATGCCCAGCATAAAAGGTAAAACTCACTATTTGATGCTTGTAAAAGCAGAGGATTGTGTAAAAGATCAAATATCATAAAAATTCTCAAAAAATAGAATAGACCAAACACGAGAGGAAATAAAACAGGTACGAAAAGCTAAAACCGAAACAAAATCACAAAAATCTGAAAAATCAAAAAAAGAAATAACAAAGGACCAAGAGTGGGACCAAACTGGAGCGTAAACAGAAATACCAAGAACTGAAACGGTCTTTGAGGGAGATATGGACTACGGAAGAAGATAGTGATGGTAAAGGGGAGTCGGAAAAGGGGAACATGAATGTACCATCGCACTATCGAAAGTTTACTATCCAGAACAAAAAAATCATCATGACACCACCAGTCAAGGAAAGAACGAACCAAGAATCTTACGATGGGCCTGAAAATTCAAAAAAGATAGACCTCGTGAAACCAGGTGAAAAGCCTCAGCCGGTCTATATAGCTAACGATTTAGAGCCTAAGGAGGACGCACAGCTACCACAACTTCTCAAGAAGTATAAAGATGTGTTCGCTTCGTCCTATAAAGACCTCAAAGGAGTTGATCCATTGATATGCCAACATACAATCCCTTTGAAATAGGATGCAAAACCTAGCAAAAAACGTCCTTATACATATAATGACACATTTGCTAAACGAATCAAATAAGAGATTGATAAACTGATGGAATCTGAATTCATCTACGAGATCGAACATACAGATTGGGTGTCACCAATTGTGGTAGTTCCCAAAAAGAATGGAAAACTGCGCGTGTGTGTAAACCTCAAGAAGGTGAATGCTGCAACCATAAGGGATAATTATCCCTTGCCAATTACAGAACATGTCCTTGAGCGAGTGTCCGGGAAACGGGCTTATTCCTTTCTGGATGGGTTTTCAGGATACAACCAACTGGCAATAGCAAGGGAGGATCAACACGAAACAAAGTTTGCCACATAATGGGCGATTTATGCGTATCGAGTTATGCCATTTGGCTTAACTAATGCACCAGCCACTTTCCAGAGGTTAATGACTCACGCATTCAAGGAATACCTAAGAATATTCTTAGAAATTTACATGGATGACCTGTGTGTACACTCTCTTCTACGAGAGGAACATCTGGACCATTTGCAAAAGGTCTTTGAAAAGTGCAGGACATATCGAATCTTTCTTAACCCAAAAAAGTGTGTATTTATGGTTAAGCAAGGACGAATCTTAGGACACATTGTCTCAAGAAATGGCATAACCACAGACCTAGACAAAGTCGAAGTCATTGTAGACCTGCCTAGGCCTACTAATGCGAAACAAGTGCAATCCTTCATGGGACACTGCAGATATTATCGAAGATTTATATACATGTATGCGGTTATCGCACAACCTCTGTATCGTTTGCTAGTCAATTTCTAGTGGACCGATGAGTGTGAAACTTCATTCCAAAAGCTGAAGGAAAACCTTATATCAGCACCTGTACTAAAGGCACCAGATTGGGAAAAGATATTCCATGTGCACATTGATGCTTCAGCAGATGCCATTATAAGTATTCTAGCTCAACCTGGAGACGGAACAATGGATTTTCCGGTTTGCTATGCGAGCCGACAATTACACAATGCAGAAAATAACTACACAACCACCGAGAGAGAAGGGTTAGGAATGATTTATGCTGTAAAGAAATTTCGGCATTATTTGCTTGCAAACAAATTTGTGTTATTCACAGATCATCAAGCTCTTTTGTACCTAGTAAATAAACCTTGCAATACAAGGAGAATCGTACATTGGTTTATTATATTGCTAAAATTTGACTTCACAGTGGTGGTCAAAAAGGGTAAAACCCATCTACGAGCAAATCATCTTTCAAGGATACACAACGGGGAAGCTCCTGAAGGAGTAGATGATGACATACCAGATGCTTATCTTTTCAACATTGAAATGGTACCCAAATGGTCTCAGGAAATTGTTAGCATTCTCTCCTTCGGAAGTGAGTTTGATAATACGGAATGCGGATCCAAACAACAAATAATTCGACAAACAAAAAACTTGCAGTTGATAGAAGGACGGCTATATCATCTTGGATCTGACCTAATCCTACGATTACGTATAAATCCGGAAGAATTCGAGTGCTACCTTGAAGGGGCACATGTCCAAGGTTGTGCATTTCATTGCTCAACAATGAAGACACACCAGAGACTGAAACAATTAGGGGTTTATTGGCCAACTATGTATGCAGACACACATTCTTATGTTACCAATTGTACTATATGTAGTGCCAAACGACCAGTGGATCACACAACTTTGTTTCAGGTAAACATAACACCTGCATGGAGTCAATATATCATTGACTTCTTAACCACCACCAGGACGTTCCCCGAGAACATCACAAGAGCACGGGAAAATGCTATAGAGCTGGAAGCTCGTGACTTTCAGTTAATAGGGAACCAACTCTATAAGCGAGGTAAGGACAATCAACTTAGAATCTGTTCAAGTGAAAGCAAATACCTGCTGATTCTAGAACATGCACATAGCGGAATAAGTGGAGGCCATTTTTCGGGCGATAAGACGGCAAAAATTGTCATAACCGTAGGAATTTGGTAGCCTACATTGCACATGGATGCTGGAGAGTTCGTAAAGCGTTGTGACACATGTCAACGCACTAAGATGACAATAAAAAGGCATGAGATGCCATTACGGCCAATGATGGGAGCAAGAGCATTTGAAAAACGGGGCATTGATTTTGTGGGACCTATATCACCCCCTGTATATCTCACCCATACCCAATATATCATTGTGGCTACGGACTATCTCACAAAATGGGTCGAAGCCAAAGCAACACAAAGAGTTGATGCATGCACCACGGCACAATTTGTATGAGAATGTTTTTGTACGTTACGGGTTACCAATAGAAATTGTCAGTGAGATCGAGGAACACATTTTCTCAATGAATTCATTGAATATCTGCTATAAAAATTCATGGTAATACATAGGAAATCCGCACCATACCATCCACAGGCCAATGGCAAGCTGAAGCCACAAATAAAACACTATGCACGGTTCTCACTAAAATAGTGTCAGAATCAAGAACAGATTGGGATCAGCAACTACACTCAACACTATGGGCATACACAGTAGCTTACAAAACATCAATAGGAACAACACCATACAACATGGTATTTGGCGTAAATGCTATACTACCCATAGAATTTTTAATCCCAACTCTACGAGTAGCAAAAAGCTTGGAATGGACAGGGCATGAGCTCTCTTCAAGGATTGATTATCTTGAAAAACTAGATGAACTCTGCTTACGAGCTGTCGCTTCAATCTATGCTAAAAAGAGAAGACAAAAGGATTTTTTTGACAAACATGTGCGTACCAAAGAGTTTAAAACAGGTGATTATGTACTTGTTTATACCTTGAAGCAACATGCTAAGAAACTTAAAAAGCGAGGGATGGGACCATTTGTGATTAGTGATCTATTACAAAGTGGAGCTGTCAAGCTCGCTACATTAGCAGGTGAAGAAATGCCAAAGTGGATTAGTGGATGTCGACTGAGGAGGTATCATCTACTACTCACACAGGAGATGCTCCAACAAATTCATCAAGGAAAACAAAAAATGAAGGAAAAACAGCGAGTACGGGAGGAAGCTCAAGCCGAAGCACAAGAACGCATTGCAAAAAGACGACTTCTGCGACAACAACAACAAAGTGGACCACCATTGAGAATAAATGCCATTCGACTGACGAAGTTGGAGGAGGAAACAGTGGAGCCAATAATTACGGCAAAAGTGGGCAGCAATCAAGTTGAATCAACAGCATTGCGGTCAAAGTGGGCAACAATCAAGTGGGATCAACAACTTTGCTTGATTCGGGTGCTCAAGCAAATTTAATCTCTTACGGATTATACCAACAGCTCAACTTCATCCTACTCCTCAAATCTGGAAAGTAGCATATCACACCCATTGAAAACATTGGGATGGACTATATTGCATGTACAAATACATCAATATATTTACCCACACAAATTCTATGTGGTGACAGACGAAAGCACACAACACCAAATGATGTTGGGGCAAACTTGGCAAAAAGCATACAATGTGCAGATAGATTGGAAAGCAAAGGCGGTCAAAATTCAACATGAACATGAACATGAACATGAACAACAGGTGATAGCTTTTGCTCAGCAATACAAGCATGATCAACTGCGAACCATGCAATCACTGGAAACAAAACCCAAAGCACAAATTCCATTAAAGAACATGATACCCGCGACAAACAATCAAGTAAAATCTAACCATGCTAATTATAGACATATGAAGTCACTAGCCGCAATGCAAAGATCTAGGCTACCAAAACCAGGGAAACAAACATGGATGCGGAAAGATAGAAATGATATGGCAGACAAACAACAATGTAACAAAAGGATACCAACAAAGCAGACGGTTAAACCACAAACCAAGGTCATAAAACAGATGTGGATCCCAAAGAAAATGCTTAGCCATAACCCAATTGTCACTCACATTTGGATACCAAAGCAGAAGCAAAAGGAATTACCTTCAGTACAAGCAACAATGTAAAGCAGACAGCGGCATTTGAAAAAGGAAAACCAACATATGTGGATGCCGATGAAAGACAAACCAGCGGCAGCAAACAAGAAAGAGCCAAACCATCTACAAAAATCGGCAGCAACAAAATACCAATGGAAAGCCAAGGTCGTAAGGCCCATAGCCATTACATCACAGCCAATTGTATCCTTAGAAACAGCTATGACTCCATCAACAGTGTCAGCAAAGCAATTGCCTTTTGCAAAAAAGACAATTAAGCAGAGAGCAACAGAGTTACAGCTGTTACTTGCAAAGAAAGCAGGAAACCTCGACGGCGAATGCCAATAAGCATCTTGCTTATTCCCTTCTCTTGCACAGCATTAATTTTTCTATGCATTGACAGAGTATGTATAAAGTAGGGCCACATTAATCGGCCAGGCATTAGCACAACTTTTTTTTAATCTATGCACGGCACATACTCCAAGGCAAAACCTTGTCGTCCAGGAGGACTCCGGCTAGGAGGGGGGGAGGCATTCTAGAGGCACTCTCAAATGCGGAACCAATGACAGAAACAACAAAACAGGGCATGATTTTCGACCATTTTAAGGGTTGTTGTTTGATTGCAATTTTTTTTGGAGTAACTCAAGTACATATGCCCTTATACAGCATGAATCTACAGGTATATGGGGCCAAACGCCAAATCAAGCCCCTAGGTGTGTGTATATAAGTAGAAATAGCCATTTTTCAGGAAAAATACTGGTAAAACAGAGAAATCCGGCCATAAAAATTGCATGTGAGTGTATATAATGTGTTGCGGTGATGTTTGTGATTTATTATGATTTTTGGGGATTTTCTGGGTTTGATTTTCTATTTTCCTTTTAATTTTGGTAATTTTTGGCAAAAAAACTTCAAAAATACAAAAGCCAGGTGAAAAACAGTCGTAATGAAAAACAAAAAATATGGTGATGATCAGTGACTATAGGACAACCTATGGTACAGCGGGGGTGCAATTATGGGACTCGAGCGGAAAGCGTGTTTTGGCCAGGTTTTGACCGAAATGCCAAATTTCTGGTAAACAGAGCAAATGGAGTCCAAATCAAGAAATTTTTGAGCCTAAACCGCATCTCGCAAGAAGATAGGAGCACATGTCAAATTTCATGAAAAGTGATTCGGGGACCTCCATTATAAGAAATTTTCACCCCATTTTTAGCTCATTCTCATATTGACTTCGTGGAGAGAGCTTCTGCCACCTAGAGCGGATCAACCTTCCAGCAGCTTCTACGACGCGCATGACTATCTGACGAGCTCCAGACATGAGAGGTAGGCTCACCACCTTGAGCTTTTCGCGCATGTTTGTCATTATGTCGCGAAAACTAGCGTAGGGGTCTACGACGCGCATGACTATCTGACGAGCTCCAGACATGAGAGGTAGGCTCACCACCTTGAGCTTTTCGCGCATGTTTGTCATTATGTCGCGAAAACTAGCGTAGGGGACACACACAAAGCGAGCGGTAGAGACCTACAAGTAGAGACGGCGGCCTAACGGCTAACCCGAAAGCAACAAGACTTCATCGGCAACTTACCCTAGTTTAGGAGACCAATCTTGGATGTCCAAAGGCAGTAGGAAACCATCGGGAAAAACCCTAATTCCCAGAAACCCGCAAGAGGCCACCAAATGGAAAATCGGCGAAACGGCGACCAAATGCTACCAAAATTCATGGGTAGGAGAATCTCGGCATGCTCGACAAGTCTATATGACCCGCATGACCAAAAGTGACCCGAAGCGGCACTAAACTTCAGAAACGGCATCAGACACACAAAGCGTCAAATTGCACTTGTGGCCAAACCGCAAGTTCGTTTGCCACCAAACTTCACGAGCGGCTTTCCTAGACCATCAAATCCCATGGTGGTAGACCACCACAAATCATCAAAGGTATGTAAACACAACCACGGGTGCTTCTAGAGTGACAAATTGCCAAATGGAGCTCCGGTGAAGCCAAAGTCGACAAAAACCATACGGCAAGGATCCCCAAGGGATCGGGAAGCTATGGAGATAAACATCGAGAAATTTCATCGCCAAAAAGCATTCCAAAAGTCAGAAAACGGCTCGGAGGCTCTGAAGTCCACATAGGGAGTTATACTCTATCCATTTGACTTTTTTGTTGAAATTAGGCCCCAAAGGGACTTAGGGGAGCAAAGGGCAAGCACTGGGAGCACTAGCACTGAAAACATCACCAGGAGACATCCTACGCGTAGGATGTCTCAAGGGAACTTTTTGGCACAGACTCCAACATTTTTTTTCATGCACATGTTCTGAATGACATTTACAAGCCATACACCAATTCTCATCACATTTGGACCGAGCTTGACCTCATATGCATGGAAAAACGCAAAGTTATGGCATAGAGGCAATAATGGGCCAAAGACCTACCAAATCTTGTCCAAATCCCATGAAACTTGCAGAACACATTCACCAACACATCAGCAAACAATCTGTGTGGTCAGGGAGAAAAAATGATGAAATAAACATCCTACCTCATCATCAAGAGCCCATATGTCAAGTTTGAAGCCATTCTAATCACTTTTGGCCCTCAACACCTTCAAGATACACTTTTTGAGTCCAAAAATACCTCACGGAGCCTTACAAGCATCAAATCTTGTCCAAATTCAAATCCAAGAACATGGCCATGTTCCATAGGCCAAGGACAACCCACAGAACAAGTTTCATGTCATTTTGATGAAAAAGACATCCTACGCGTAGGATGTCTCAAGCATAAATTTAGCCTTCTGTGCAAACAATGACATCATGGGAGCCAATACCATGGTGCAATGAGCCCATATACCAATTTTTAACCCATTTGGACATCAATTGCTACCTATGATGGACATTCTACCCAAATTGTGACCTAAAGCCTGATTCAGCCCAAAAATCAACTTTTTTGATATCCAAATTCAAATCCAAGCCTATAGCCATGTTTCATGAGCCTTACACTACCTGCATGTCAAGTATGAACCAATTCTGATGAAAAAGACATCCTACGCGTAGGATGTCTAGATGGAAATTTTTGACCAGATTTGCACTGTGAGCACATGCACAGCTTCACAAGTTCCTTTTAAGCTTTAATTTCAATTTTCAAGTCATTTGGATAAGTAAAACTCAGTTTCGCAGCTAATATGGAAAAAACGCTAACTTCGCACTACTGAGTGCAACAGGATCTATGGCAGCCTCAAAGTCACCGGCAAAGAGGAAAAGAATGACCATCAAAGATTATCTGGACGAAGTGGAACCCTTTGTCATTCTAGAGGGAACACTAAAGCCCACCAGCACCTAGATACAAGAAGATTTGTTAGAGTCAAATGACCTAAAGATCTACCAGGGGGTGTTCAAAGACAATGAGGGCAATGTAATAGAGCTACCAATGCTGCCAAGAGAACTCAACGAATTGTACGAAGCCAAATGGACGGCTACTTGGAGAGAATTGACCTCCATAACTACTTCGAAGAAATACCAGTAAGAGTGGACATCAAAAGAGTATGGGAGTTTGTAACAAGCATCAAAGAGGATGGAGTGGCCAAGGTAACAGATTCACAAGGCAGACCAGATACAAAGATCATAATCACGGAGCGGGTTGTAGCCCATGCACTAGACCTCTCCAATGAGGGGGACAGTGTAACAAAAAGAAGGGATGGAGTCAAGGTGTACAGGGATAAAAAGGAAAATTACACCTTTGAAGACATTGCCAACCCAAAGGTCGCAATGATGAGCCAGTTGTACAACCAGTACTTCCACATGTGCACTAAGAGGCCATAGAAGTACAGGATGCCGCCAGGTGCAATTTCCACAACGTTTACTTGGGCAATGACGAAGGGCACCCCAAAGATAATCAACTATGCGGCATACATACATGACAGCTTAGTAAAGATGGGAAACAAAAAGCCAACATACATAGTGCCAAGAGAACTGATCACCAAGGTGGTTTATGGGGCACTACACGCTAAAGGAAGGTGGCCTGACCCACCATCTCAGAATGATTGGCTGAGAATCAAAGAAGACAAGGAAGATGAGCCGCAAAGGGCACCAAGGGTGGCTACGAGATTGAAGAGACAGCTGGAGCTAGTTGAAGAGGAGCAACCCGAGCAGAAGAAAGGAAAGAAGGAGTTTGCTCAAGTGCCGGCCAAATAAACAAGGTCTCAAAAAGCGGCAAGACTCGAGAGGCTGATGGAGAGTTTTCGAGCAGAAAGAGCCCTCAAGGGTGATTTAAACAAACTCTAGAAGCCATCTCTCGATTCTATGTCCGGATCTTCCAGAAGAGTGCAAAGGGACCGCTTTGAAGATTATATCAAGAATTTCGAGATTCTTGATACTGCAGCGGAAAACATTCCCCATGTCCCTTTCACCGAGGAGGAAGTGGAGCAGATAAGGCAGACACTACTAGATGAACAAGAAAGCCAAAAAAGAGAAAGAAAAACAAAAGCAGACAGGGACTTAAAGGGAAAACTGGCAGCTTTACCAGATAGCCCTAAACCCCTAGCCCTAAACCCAGCCCATAGCCCTAAACCCAGCCCATAGCCATCTCCACCGCCCTCACCACCTCCCAGCAGCCCTCCACCAGAAGATAAGGAGGCTGAGGACAAACAATATGAAAGGCAAGTTGAGGAGCAAGAGCAAAGGCAAGAACCTGAGCCAAAGGAAGAGGCCAAGCCTGAGTCTGAGCAAAAAGGATTAGATGAGGCCTACTATGCATTTTTGGACCTGCTAGCTGCAGGCTATACAAGGGAAGAAGCCGCCACAGTTGCATTCGACTTGGTGAGGACATGGCATAAAGAACAGATGCAAGGCATCCGGCTAGTGGAGCTAAAAGAAATTGCTATCGATACGGTAGACTTGCACCTGCCCTCTAATGACTGGGACATGGAGATGACAAAGCTAGCTGGATTGCGTGCACAATCCATGGCTTCAGGGAAAGAAATGACAACTCTCAAGGCCACTGAAGAACAGATCAAAAAGGAGGTAGATTCTCTGCAAACACAAAGCCAAAGGCAAAAAGAGAGAGAAGATGACCTGCAGGCCAGCTTGGCAACGGCTCTACAAAATTGCCAAGCAATGGAAGAAGCAAATGAGGCAGCAACAAAAAGAATACAAGCAGCTGAAGAAGAGTGTATGCAGCTCAGCAAGTCATTGCGAGATGCCGAAAGGGAAAGGGATAATCTGACACTATAGCTGGCCGAAGAATCGAAAGAAGTAGAGGCCATGAGAAACGCCAAGGAAAAAGCAGAGATAGAACAAGAAGCAAGCCTGGATGAAGTCCTTGAGCTCAAGGACCAATTAAAAGTCAAAGATCAAACCATCCAGAGGTTGCAAGCATCACCTGCTAAAGTCAGAGCTACAAGCTCGACTTAAATCATTTTCGAAAGTCAACTATATGAAGAGCAAATGCAGGAACTTCAGAAGGAGCTGACTCTCAAGAAAAAAGAGAGGTTAATGATGGCTGAAGGTTATATCGTAATGCAAACAAGAATGGAGAAGGGCCAAAAAGCCCTGCAAGAAGAAGTGGAAAACATAAAGAAAAAGCTCGAGGAGGCGGAAAGAGTAAACGCTGAACTAAATGACCTCCTCGTGCATATGGGCGGAGAAGCTGAAGCGGAAAAGCAAACACTCCTCAGGAAAATTGAGGAGTTGAAAGGCCAGCAAGGAGGAAAAGCAGAAAGCTCAGGGCCAGTCTCCAATGAGGGCATCAACCTCGAAAATGTGGCAGATCCTGTGGACACACACATGCAAGAGGAAAGCATAGCAGGATCCTCTCAAGAGCCACAGGATCTAACACAATAAGAGGAGGAAAAATTGTGTAAGGCAATAGAGGAAGAGCTAAGAGAAAGCAAGAAGGAAGCCTTGCGGTGGGAGCAAAGGGTCTTCAAATCTATGAAAATTCAAAAGATCGACGCCAGCAATCTCAGACGCGAGTGGCTTCAACCCTCTCTCCCATATCCATTGCTGAAATATGAGGCAGCAACAATAAACAAGCGGATCAGAGAAGAGCCAACCGGACCTCTCTACAATGCAGACACCTCAAAGCGAGAAGAAGTTAAACTTATAGTGGATTCTCAGCCAAAGTGGAGGAAGGCTTGGCTTACCAAGTACCCACAATACCTAATCCACCTGGTAGAGACACCTAAAGATATCAGAGACAATCTCAGCTTCTGTCCCCTACCAAGGGTTAGGATGTGGAAGGCACAACAAATTTTGCAAAGAAGCCAACCCACTTGACTGAATTACCCAAAGCTGCCGGGTGTGAAGGCAGGTGAGAGAATAAGTGTCCAATACATGGTGAAAACCCTAACAGGCGCCATAAAGTTGTTCACTGGCTCACCTGACCTTACATGCATTATGATGAGGAAGATTTGCAGAACCATCTTAGCAGTGTTCGAGACCTTCAAGCCAGGCCAGGTGACCGAGAGCATATTCTTCTTCCAAGATACATACAGATGTGCTTCTGATCTGTCAGGTCAGCCTTCCACAGACGTGATACATGTGTTGTATCAAAGAATCATGTTTCTAGCATCCTATCACCTCTAGGATTTTGAAGAAGCATTCTATACGGGGTTCTTCACCATGAATACAAATATCTTTGGCCCAACAATGCTGAACCTACATGCTAGGTACGAATCACTGCTAAAGATGCAGGAAACCATCAGATGAAGCAGCAGATCAAGGCCATGTCGAGGACGACATGAGCAAGGAGGGAGGGAGTGTTAGAAGCTGGACACACCCCACGGCATCTAACTACTCGGAGGACTATTATTTTTGTAATTATTCATTCATTAAGGAAAACCCGATTTTTCACCTTGTAATTATTGGGACTTACAGGAGTTTCGAGATTGTATCCCAGCTTTGATAGTTAGATTGAGTAGATGGTTGATTTTGTAAATTTAGGGTTTGAGAAGTTGTAAGGTATATATACCACTTTTTGACCTTACTGAAAAACCTTTTTGTCATTTTAAACAAGTTTGAAGTCTGTGAGTGAGCATAATGTGTACGAGAGACAGAGTGTGAGCTTCGTCTTGACGCTACATCTGCTTCGGTGGTCGGAATCGAGTGCGGAGAAGTGTAGCGTGTTGCCCCCGACTAGAGCTACGCGCCAATACCAACATTGCGCACGTACGGTCCGGATTTGCGAGCTCCTTCTACGAGCTTCATCGGTTGTTTGGGTGAGCATACGTTGTCTGATTTTGCATTGCAGCATATCCACACGTTCACATTGAGTAGAACTACACATTAGGCACTTTAGATTTTGGAAACGAAGACCTGCAGATTTCGGCCAGACATCCTACGTGTTTCTGCACCGGGTGTTTTGAGTCGGGATTTTGGTTCATAGACCTTAGGGAGAGTGACCTATTGGTATTAATAGGGTCTCCTTCAAGTTCTATGGTGTTTCGAGATTGTTTGATGGGTGTTCAGCTCTTGAAAGCATTGTAGGAAGTTTCCTCTCTTGCACTCTTGAAGGTTGTGACTTAGACAATTGGTAGAGACCTCTGTAGGAATTAGTTAGGAGTCGGTCGAGTGTAGGTTGACACCTTATGCTTGCTTCCACGCGCCTGCGGGTCGAGCTTCGTCCTTAACTGACATTACATGTTAGGTGAGTTCTCGATGTGCTGACGTCTATCGCGGTGTATCCGTCCAACACTAGGTCAATACATATGTTTACTAACATGTAATGTATTCATAGATAGACCATTACATAGATAATAGAGAGAGGAAAATGATATAGGCAAGTCAATGTATACAGATAGGTCAATAGATATATTCTTCTAAAAAGCTAAAGATTGATACATATTATTCATGGATAGACCATTACATGGATAATAGAGAGAGAAAGAGAGAGGCATGCAGACATTATAATATGTGAAATAGGAAAGTCAATACATATTTAGATATAGTGAGTATATAGAGAAGGTCGACATGTCAATGGATATTTAGATACATAGATAAATATTGGTAGATATAATGTAGATAGTGGATGGATAGAGATATACGGAGATACATAATGATGTTTCTAGATAAATACGCAGATGGATACTTATATAGGTGTCAATTGTTTTCCAATTGGATATTGTATATATATATATATATTATGATATGACCATTAGATAGATAATGGAGAGAGAAACATGATATAGGCAAGTGAGTCATGTATAGAGATATGCACATCAATAGATATATTCATCTACATACCTAACGATTTGATAGATATTATAGAGATAGCAGATGCATAGAGATAGAAGGAGACACATAGTAAGGTTGATAGATAAATATGTACATACGTTGTCGAGAAATTTGCGGTCTTGCCAGGAAAGCACCGGGCTTATGGCTGTGAGAGTTTGTGAGAGAACTCAACAAAAACTATATGAAGGAGTTAAACCATAGATGCCATGAAGAGTAGGGTTTGGAAAGAAGTGCAATCCAAGAAGACTCACTCTTTCTCTCTCGCATTCACACACACAAAGAAAGAACGCAAAAGAGAATGTCAAAACAATACGAAGATGAAAACATCAAGGCTATGGTCATATCGTATCATGGGTAATATGAAAGGGTTAATGGATGAGTTAATGGCATTCAATCTTGGCTGACCAAATAGGCTACGAATTGTTCTTTGGAATTGTAGTTTTGTGCTTACCATAATATATATATTTTGTCTAGTGATTGGGATTAATTGTGTGTACAAATCCTCTTGGTTCATAGCAAGATAACTACGCTTACATCAAAAGAAAAATTATAGTCTATGAGAGGTAGTATGATGGGATCCGGTGATAGAAGTATTTCATTAAGCCTTTCTGGGCCAAAGAGAAACACTATACGTTGTTGAAAGTGTATTTTTCGGCTAATCCATACGTTAATTCTAATAGATCGTACAGAGTGAAAGCGATAGAAATGATCATCATGTGGGTTATTCATCTAGGATAGTATGTGAGAAATGTAGATATATATGAGAGAAGTGAAGAGATGAGAAGTTTCCCTCCCAAGCCCTATTCTTGCCCGTAAGCAATAAGGATACTGCGGGGAGAGATGTACCTGTAGCAAAGAGAACCTAGAGAGGATGAATTACTAAGAATGAGAGAGATAGGTTTGGTTAAGGAGATGAGATTAGATACATATATATATGTTGGATTAGAGATGAAAATGAAAACAACAAGAAATCAAGAAAACATCAATGTAGAACACATCTTACTTGAAACCCTTCGGCACCATTATTGATGGAGAGAGAAGAAGAGTGGATAATTCCACTTTGATTGATACGCCAAGTACAACACCTTCTTTGATTAGAGTTGATCCTCCAAGGATGGCGTACAAGAATGGCTAGTTTTCCTCTAGGAGAAAGTGTAGGCTTGGGCTTATGTTAATGGGGCTAAGTACAATTAGGCATTACTACTCACTCCCTCAAGAATTCCTCTCATCAATGGCTTGAATGCTTGAGTTCTTTCCAAGGAAGAAGAGGTCCCCTTTTATAGGTGAAGGGAACCCACAAGGGTTTACACAAGAAGAGAGGAGCCAGTGTGAACAGGAATTGGAAAAGTTGGAAATGAGCTGTCCCTGCATGATGTGGGCAGACTGGGGTCTAGTATTTTGATCATATCTCCTCAACTGTAGCTCCAAATAAAAAAATAAAAATATGGGCAGAAACTTCAGCTCATTAGCTACGATTTTCATTTTAAAATCATTTTCCAATTCGGATTGGAACCTTGTGTAAAAAATTCATCAAAATATGGTCCATTTATGGCAGCAAAAGTCTTCATGTGGTCTCCTTAGCCTTGACTTTCATTTAATTCCAAAGGACACCTCCTGCCATATGAAAGCATGACATTTCTCCTTGACAAAGTTTTGTAACCATGCTTGCAATAATGCATTAAAATAAGTGTATCTTTGAAATCATGCCACCTAGTGTCCCACTAGGATTTGATTCTCTCCTAGTAGCTATTTAAAAAGAAATATAAGAAAAGTATAAAAAATACATAGAATATATATATATTGGAGTTTACCCTAGATATAGGATCTAGCTAGGGTGTGAGATGATAATGAAATAGTAGAAATAAATAATCAATGCTATTTGCCCCAAGTTAAAGAGGCGGAGCTATTGATGCTTTTCCCATAGTATTTTCTGATGGTAAAGTAAGGATATGTTACCCTTGAGAAAAATAATAGGATGATATAGAAGGCTTATTATTATGCTTAAATATGTATATGTACACTATAGGAAATATAATTATGTATCTAAAAAAATACAAGATAGATATTGTAGCATGCGTTCCCACTATGTACGTGTCACAGCACGACATCCACCCCCTCTAAACCTGCACATCCTCCGGTATGTGCCACATTGTCTCTTTGTAAGATTAGACCTCTTGTACATCTTCCTTGTCTTCTTCTTCACTGGATGATTCCAGAGCTTCATGTTCACTTTGATCTTCACCTGTGTTTTTCTCTTCTTCCTTATCAATATCTTCTAGATCATTGTCTCCTCTTCTCTTAAACATTTTAATCCTTTTTCCTGCAATGGGAATCTTTACTTCTGTACCATCTAGTTCAGACAAGCTGTAAGTAGCATTTTCATGCACATGCTTTACAACATACGGTCCAAACCATCTTTTCGAGAACTTACGCATGACTGTGTGCTGGTTATCAAGGCTACTATCATACACTAAAACCCAGTCACCTTTGTCAATTGCTTTGCTCCTGAGCCGATGTCGCTTATCAAAGTACTCCTTGTTTTTCAATCTTGCATTTTTGAGTCGTTCTTTTGCAGCCTCAATGTCTCCAGGTCTTCTCTCTAGTTGCCTTATGCGCAATGCAAGGAGATCTTCCCTACTAAGCCCCTCTTGCCAAGGTAGTACATTCCATGTGGGAATTGTATCCTCAATCGGCATCACTGGCTTTTGACCATGCATTAGCTCTGCAGGCATGTAGCCAGTTACTAAGCTATGTGTTGTACGATCAGCCCATAAAGCGTATGGTAACAGTTTTGGCCACTCACCAACTCTTCCTTCGCAAGCCTTGGCCAAAGCTTTGATGATAGGAGGGTGCCCTCTTTCACTCTTTCCATTGCCTTCAGGGTTGTAAGCTGTAGTAAGAGAAATCTTGATCCCTAATCTAGAAAAGAACTCCCTTGCTTCTTCGGCATCCAGTTCACCTCGATCTGCAGTGATTTTTTCCACACAACCATAACGGCAAATCACCTCATCAAGAAGGAATTTGCACACAGCTTCTGTGGTCTTAGCTCTTAATGATCTTCCTTCAACCTGGTTAGTTAGGTCCTCTCATGCAAGAACCAAGTATCTCATCTGCCAGAGTCCTGAAGGCATCGTGACTAGATCCACAACCCATTTATGGTGCATGGCTAGTGGATATGTAGGGTGCAATCCATCACGATGTCGAACATTGGAATACACATGACAAGTTACACATGACTCTACAAACTGAGATACATCTTTATACATACCCTTCCACCAGTATTTTTCTTTCAACTTGGAGAAGGTTGCCCACACACCCCTGTGTCCAGCCCATAGACTCTCATGAAACTCTTGCATGAGCTTTACTTGAGTCTCTTTTTTACATGTAACCCGTTGTGGTGTAGCACCCTTTTGTTTAGGATGCTTCCACAAGTAACCATCCCTTAAAAAGTACCCATGTGCTTTCCTGCGTATCCTCTTGAATTCTTGTTCAGACCAATCATCCTGTTTTGTTAGAGTACTCAAGTACCTTCCAATAGAAAGCCAATCACCTTCATAAAGATCTTTCAAGAACAATTCAAGTGAATTAGTCATGCAGACACTGTTACCTTTGACATGAGAGATAGAATAGAATTTTGTGCCTACATCATCTCCCTCATCAATCATTTGTGACTCATCTTCATACCTTGCCCTTGATAGCATATCTACCACTGTATTGTCTTTACCTGCAATGTGCTTAAACTCGGGATTTAAGGACTTAATGTAGGCAATCCACCGCAACATAGCAATGTCTGGTGTTGAGCAGCTTGTAATCATCCCAAGAAGTGGTAGACAATCTGTTTCTACAACCACACATGCACCAATTAGGTACTCTTTCCCACTTTTCAAGGCTGTAACCATACCCCGTAACTCTCTCTTTATCTGTGGATAGTTTCTTTGGCGAGCACTTAGTACCTTTGCTCCAAATCTTACCACATACCTATGTCCTTCTTTGTCATCTTGCCCTATTGCCCATCCAATCCCTGTAGGGCTGGTATCTATTGTCACAATCACTGGCCTTTGACACTCATAGTCTACCTTTCTCAAAGTCGTTGCTGACTGGAGTAACTCCTTTAGCTTTTTCATGGATTTTACATGTGCTTCTGTCCATTTAAACTTTTGATTCTTTCTAAGCAGCTGATAAAGACGATCAGCTACATGTGCATAATGTGGAATCGAAATAACATAGAAGACACATGCTCCTAGAAACCTTCTAACCTCAGTGATGCTAGTGCATGTTTCTTTCATTCTTTGGATGGCATCTACCTTTGATGGACAAGGTTTCCTACCATATGGCCCGCACATGTGCCCCACAATGAGCACTTCATTGACACCAAACATAGACTTTTTCCCTGACAATGTAAGATTCACTTCTTCCAACCTAGACAAAATTTTATCACAATCATTTATGTGATTTACCACAAACCTGCGACATCCCTTGAGATCCAAAGCTTTATCTTTGTCACTTTCTTCACATCCTTTGATAGGCAAATCATCAATGAAAGGCATTGTGATTTGAGGAATAAAGTCACGTAAGACCTTATTCATCCCATTCATCATATGTGCAACCGAGTTGGTTACTCCCTGTGGCAAGGTACACATCCTTACCAAACCCAAAGGTGTCCTCATGGTTGTCAAGTCTCTGCTTTCGATTGCAAGCTGAAATTGATCATACCCTGAGTAGAGATCCCCCATTGAGTAGATTGCTCTCCCTGCAAACGCCTCTGCAAATTCATCCACAATTGGACCTGTACCTACATTTCTAATTGTCATCTTGTTCACTGGTTGCATATCTTGGATGAAGCGTAGAGAACCATTCTTCTTTGGAACTGTGAACCACCTGTTTGAGTATGGAGCACAAGAAGGCTCCAAGATTCCCATTTTGATTTTCTCATTCAGTAGCTCTACTAACTTTGGCAAATGAGCCTTTGGAACCGGAATAGGCCGCAGATTCCAAGGCACATGAGGTATTGTGAAAATTACCATAGGAGCTACAATATAAGGATCAACACATCCTATCTCATGTGGCTCAAATGCAAAAGCCTTACCATGCTTTGAAAGCATTTCTTTGAAGCACTTTGTCTCCTCCTGTGTTAGAAACTCCTCGCAACCAATCTGCAACTCTTGAAAAGACTCCTTTGTGAAGGTATGCCCGATCTTTTTAGGATTCCGCAAACTTGGTTGTAAAGAATCCTGTTCAATCTTTTCCCTGTTGTTGGGTGGTAAGGGTGAAGCTACTGGTTTCACCTTCTTTGCTACACTCTTGTATTTAGTTTCAACATGGACTTCTAGACCTACTGTTTGGCTTTCTTTAAAGGCTTCTATTACTTGATACATTTCCATAGAGCAAACTTCCACAACTTCATTTTCAAGATGCAAACTAGACCTCATTATAGCATCAAGCTCACCCATAGTATCTACAAAAGAAACTTGTTCACACAAACCCAAAACATTTTCAGTAGGCTCTAGCAACCCACTCTTTTTCATGCCTATTTGTACATTATGCACATATTGCTTCTCACATCTCTTCAAATCTTCAAGTTTTGTAAAACATACTGATCCATTCTTTGTTACCAAGGAGCTCGTTGAAAATGCTTCACCTATTTTTGGATCAGGCGAGACCCTTTTTCTTTCTGTACCACTGCAATCCCGCTTTACAATGGTACTTGGCCAAAACCCATCATTTCTCTATGATCATGAAACTCTTTGCTCACCTTTGGTAGAGGATTTTCTCTGAGGCTGTCACGATTTCTTTCATGGTTTACACAAACTGTGAGAAATTGGACAGCACGTTTACCATCTTTGCTACGTATCCTAGCATATGCTGAACCATCGTCCATTACCTTTGTTTCCATTCGAACTCCCACAGTGCAGGGCTGTCCAAGGATGAGATGATATGAAGATGTATCCTGTACAAAGAAGTTTTGGTCAATCTTTACATCACCTATTGTTACCTTCACACCTGGACATGCTGCATACAATTCACCGGATGAATTGTTTGCCACTTTTACCATCCAGCCATGATCTGTGTCCATCGGCCATTTGCACTTGTTGTAGAGACTCTTTGACATTATGTTTATTTCTGAACCATGGTCAATCAAGGCAACAAATGGCTCTTCAAGATCACCTACCTTGACCAAAGTTTCTGTAGTAGCCCTTGCCCAATGACTTCGTGAATAGTAACTCCTAGGAATATCTTCAACTTCTTCATCATCATTTGAGAAATACACTTGCTTCACTCTCCCACTAGATTGGTAGCATCCTACCACAGCTCCATCATTCTCCTTATTTTGCAGTTGCATCCCTTGTGTCTTTGAGGTTTCCCCTTGAACCTGTGGACGAGAAACTTCAGCAAGGGTTTGCCTCTTTCTCTTGATGATGTCAATGATCTCCTCATGGAATTCACGCTTTGCAATGCCAAGAACTTCTCCCAGAGTAAACTCAATCTTGCTATTCAAGATCCTTTCCTCCAAGACTTTCTTTAAATCTGTAGCAACCTCAATATCAGATTGTAGTTTATAAGTTGGGCCTTTTGTCTTACCTTTCGTTGGCTCTTTCTTCTTTCCTGTTGTAGACTCCTCCATGAGTACTTCAGGTGGAGATGCTCCTTGTGTTGAGGGTGTTTGAGAAGGCATTGAGTCGCTTCTTCCCCCACTTCTAGAAGCTCTTTTTGATGGTCCTTCATCAGCATTCTCACGTCTGCGCTTCTCTTCTACAATTGCCTCATTTTGTTGGCATTTTGTAATGTAGGCATGCACTAACAATGAGTCCACTGGATCATTCCATCCTGTTTCTAGACGTATGCAATTACCTGCTTCATGTAGAATCTCTTTTGTAAGCTTTCCCTTTTTAGCTAATTGCATGACATTTGGCCAAATTTGACCATGATGGTCACTCACCTCTTCATCACAAAAATGTTCAATTTTTACTCCATAAGTAGCTGCCTCAACTGAAGAGGTGGCATGCTTGGTTGCCATATCTTCAACTAAGGTTTGCATTCCCCCCTTCCCAAAGTTAGTTCTCAAGGGTAGACCTGTCTCTCTTAAGTGGATTTTACCATCCTTAAAAAAGACAACGTCTTTTGACAAAGCATCACTAAAATCCTCACAATACCTTCTTACATGGTTTG